>NW_020864307.1:0-34820 GCF_003713205.1 Coffea eugenioides | reverse complement strand
ACGAGCGGCAGGGAGGAGCGGCGCGCGAGCCAGTTGCCGCGACTGTCGTGGGTCAGCGGAGCTTCTGGCGGCGGCGAATGAAGAAGAAAAGAAAAAGGGGGAAAAAGGGCAAGCAGCGGGGAAGAAAAGAAGAAAGAAAGAAGAAAAGAAGGAAAGAAAGAATACAAATTTTTTTTTTTTTTTTGCATTCTGGACAGAATCCGGATTTATGGCCGGATTTGCTGCAGAAAAAGCTGTTTTCTGCAGTTTTTCCTCCAAATTTGCTTGGCCAACCTTCCACATTCAACCTACTTCATGTTCTTTGAATAAAATTCAAATTTAATATGATCATGCATGAATATAACTTAAACATGAAACACTTTAAATGCATGAAATGCAGCAATTGAACATGAAAACTCCCTTTTTGCCTTAATATAAACACCCTTGCAATTGAGATCATTTGCATGAACTCTTGCCATTGCCACCTACAAAACACACAAACATTAATCGAAGAACTAAAACTTACTAAAAACAAGCCAACATGAAGAAAAGTAAAGTTGAAAAGTGATCCAAGCCTTCGTTTTTAAAAGGATCCGATGTCGTTTTTGAAAGGATCCGAGGTCAGATCATTGTGCTCAGAAAACGCGGCTCAAGAAAACGCGCCTCAAGGTGCGTTTTATGAAGTCGCGTTTCTTCACCAAATTTGCAGCATTGAAAACGCGACTACGTGAGAAAACGCGACTTTAAGTCGCGTATTTGAAGACGCGTTTTTGGTTTCTGAACAGGCTGGAAAACGCGACTTGGTAGAAAACGCGACTTCCTGTCGCGTTTTTAAGGCGTGTTTTCTTAATTATAGGCGCAGATTTGAAAACGCGATTCAGTGGCGCGTTTTCTTAAAAAACGCTTTTTCTGCTGCAAAATTTAGCAGAAATTCAACTTTGGAATAATTACAAATGATACCCCAATTTCCCAAAATGCATCATAGATCATTTCTATGTCAAAATAAACCATTCACGCACATGTAAAATGATCTAAACATGCATTCTAAACCTCTTTAATGCATCAAAAACCACAATTACTGAATTTGAGGTATTGAGATCTTTGATCAAATTTCGCCTTTTTTGCCTCATTTGGTCACTTTTCCAAAACCTTGAAGTTGGAACTTTAATGCGTGCCTTCTTCGCATGGGCACGCCATGATCACCTGTCCTGATCATAGTAGAGAAAAATACCAAATTTAAGCAATACCCAGATGAGAAACGACATATTTAACGAATCGCACAACAAAAATCAACAAAATCAAAAATTGGGTTGCCTCCCAAAAGCGCCTTTCTTTAACGTCTTTGGCTAGACGGAGTCCAGAATTTGCTTAAACTAAGCAAATCGGGTCTTCCAGTTGCATCATCTCCACCCGTTCAATTGGAAATCCTTCATAATACGGCTTGAGACGATGACCATTCACCACAAATTTCTTCTCTGTTTTCAAACTTTGGATCTCTACTGCACCATAATGAAAGACATTAGTCACAACAAAAGGGCCAATCCAACGAGAACGTAATTTACCTGGAAATAGTTTCAATTTGGAGTGGTATAGTAAAACTTTTTGCCCACAGACGAATGTCTTCCTAGAGATCTGTTGGTCATGAAAGATCTGATTCTTCTCCTTATAGATCACTGCATTCTCGTATGCTTCATTTCGAATTTCTTCCAACTCTAGTAATTGTAACTTTCTTTGAATTCCGCCTTCCTCGATATCCATGTTGCATTGTTTGACCGCCCAAAATGCTCTATGCTCAAACTCGACCGGGAGATGACATGGCTTTCCAAATACCAATCGGTAAGGGGACATGCCAATGGGTGTCTTGTATGCTGTCCTATATGCCCATAGTGCATCATCTAGTCTCACACTCCAATCCTTCCTATCGGGTCGGACCATCTTTTCTAGAATTGATTTGATCTCTCGGTTCGATGTTTCCGCCTGACCATTTGTCTGAGGATGGTATGATGTAGAGACTTTGTGCAAGACACCATATCTCCTAAAAATTGCAGCGATCTTTTTGTTGCAGAAATGAGTACCCCGATCACTTACAATTGCTCGCGGCATCCCAAAGCGAACAAAAATATTAGACTTAACGAATTCTGCAACCACTTTGGAATCATTAGTGCGGGTGGCCTTTGCTTCTACCCATTTCGAAACATAATTTACAGCAAGCAATATATACAAAAAACCAAAGGAAGAAGGAAAAGGACCCATAAAATCAATGCCCCAAACGTCAAAAATTTCAACAAAATCATTGGGGTTTGAGTCATTTGATCCCTACGAGAGATATTACCCACTCTTTGACACTTATCACATGACTTACAAAATGAGTAGGCATCCTTGAATAGAGTTGGCCAATAGAATCCACTCTCTAGCACCTTACGAGCCGTTCTCTTCGGTCCAAAGTGACCTCCACATGCAAAAGAGTGACAATAGGCTAGAATAGATTGAAATTCAACTTCACTTACACATCTACGGATGATTTGATCAGCACCCCGCTTCCAGAGGTAAGGATCATCCCAAATGTAGAACTTTGCATCGCTCCTCAACTTGTCTCTCTTTGCCTTAGGCCATCCTGTAGGAAATTTGTCAGTGACTAGAAAATTAACAATATCTGCATACCAAGGCAAAGATGAGTTAATAGAAAATAAATGCTCCTCGGGGAATGCTTCTCTCAATGGGATGTCATCTTCGACGACTTGTACTCGACTCAAGTGATCTGCTACCAGATTCTCCGCCCCTTTCTTATCTCGGATCTCCAGGTTGAACTCCTGTAGCAACAATATCCACCGTATCAATCGCGGTTTTGCCTCTTTTTTGGTCAACAGATACCGCAAAGCTGCATGATCAGAAAAAATAATAACTTTAGCACCAAGTAAATAAGACCGAAATTTTTCTAAGGCAAAAACAACTGCTAAAAGCTCCTTTTCGGTGGTTGAATAGTTCAATTGAGCTCCGTTCAAGGCTCGAGATGCGTAGTAGATAGCATGAGCTGCCTTTCCTACTCTTTGACCCAATACCGCACCCACTGCATAGTCGCTGGCGTCACACATGATCTCGAATGGGAGGTTCCAGTCAGGGGGTTGGATAATAGGTGAGGTGGTCAATAACTCCTTTAACTTATTGAATGCCCCCTTACATGTTTCATCAAATTCGAAGGATACATCTTTTTGCAAAAGTTGGAACAAGGGTGCTCCAATTTTCGAGAAATCCTTGATGAACCTTCTATAGAAACCTGCGTGACCCAAGAAAGAACGAACTTCCCGCACACTCGCTGGGTAAGGTAAAGTAGATATAACATCTATTTTTGCCTTATCAACCTCAATACCTGTAGATGATACAACATGACCCAAAACTATCCCGTGTTCAACCATAAAATGATATTTTTCCCAATTAAGCACGAGATTAGTTTCTATACACCTTACTAAGATCAATTTCAGGTTATCTAGACAGTTTTCAAAACTTTCACCATATACACTAAAATCGTCCATGAAAATCTCAATAATCTTCTCAACATATTCTGAAAAGATACTTACCATGCATCTTTGAAAGGTAGCAGGTGCATTACACAATCCAAATGGCATCCTTCGGTATGCAAATGTTCCAAATGGGCAGGTGAAAGTAGTCTTCTCTTGGTCCTCGGGTGCGATGGCAATTTGAAAATATCCTGAAAATCCATCCAAGAAACAATAGTAAGCTCGACATGCTAATCGCTCCACCATCTGGTCAATGAAAGGGAGGGGAAAATGGTCCTTTTTCGTGACGGCATTTAGCTTTCGGTAATCGATACACTGTCGCCATCCGGTGGGTTTTCGAATTGGTACGAGCTCACCCTCTTGGTTTGATTCCACTGTCACCCCTGCCTTCTTCGGGACCACCTGTACTGGACTTACCCACGGGCTATCTGATATTGCAAATATAATTCCAACGTCCAGCAGTTTTAAAATCTCTTTCTTTACGACTTCCATCATGAGAGGATTTAATCTCCGTTGAGCTTGCCGTACGGGTTTAGCATTCTCCTCGAGTCGAATTCGGTGCATACACACCGCAGGGCTAATTCCCTTGATGTCGGCGATGGTCCATCCTATCGCCTGCTTATGTTCCCTAAGAACTCGAAGTAGTTTCTCTTCTTGAACCTTTGATAAACCCGCGGAGATGATCACTGGAAGTGTCTCCCCTTCACCTAAGTATACATACTTTAGGTGTTTCGGCAGTGGTTTTAGTTCCAAGACAGGTGCCTGCACCACAGATGGAAGTAACCTTTGGTGAGGTTCGGGTATGAAAATCGGTGCAAGATCATACCTTGTCTTCGTGGTTGGTAACGTTTGCAACGATCCAATCACGCATTTAAGCTCTTCACTCAACTCTACCCTAGAGGTTGTTTCGGACTCAAAGTGCCTGGTCAGGACGACCTCTAGTTCATCCCTGCCTTCAATTTCAAAAACCTCCTGTATAGCAGGGTCAATAACATTTATCGAGAAAACAGAGCCAATATTTGAATCGGATGGATATTTCATGGTCTCAAAGATGTTAAAGTGAACAATCTCACCATCAAATTCCATAGACAAAGTACCCTTATTAACATCAATTTTGGTTCGGGCTGTGCTCAAAAAGGGTCTACCTAACAAC
Source organism: Coffea eugenioides (assembly GCF_003713205.1). Taxonomy (NCBI): domain Eukaryota; kingdom Viridiplantae; phylum Streptophyta; class Magnoliopsida; order Gentianales; family Rubiaceae; genus Coffea; species Coffea eugenioides. The sequence goes on along the minus strand of NW_020864307.1, from coordinate 30,173 downwards.
AAAGGTGACGGATCACGGGAGTGTTCATCCTCCATGTCGAGCACATAAAAATCAGCTGGAAAAACCAATTCATTAATTTTTACCAAAACATCTTCAATCAACCCGTCAGGGTATGCATTGGTCCTGTCAGCTAATTGAATTATTATCCCAGTCTCTTTCAAAGGGCCTAAGTTTAAGGAAGCATAAATGGACTTTGGCATGACATTAATTGAGGCTCCCAGGTCTAACATGGCCTTTCCAATCAAAGTATTACCTATCCTACAAGGAATAGTAAACATACCTGGATCTCCGCATTTTGGTGGAAGTTTCCTTTGTAGAATTGCTGAAACATTCTCCCCAACTATAACTCGTTCATCCCCCTTCAACCGCTTGCGGTTGGCACACAGGTCCCTCAAAAATTTTGCGTACCTGGGTACTTGTTTAATCGCATCCAGCAGGGGTATGTTGATCTCCACCTTGCGAAAGATCTCCAAGACCTCTTTTTCCTTGTCTTGCTTCTTTGGTTTCTCTAACCTGCTAGGAAAGGGAGGTGGATTAGTTTTAGTTGTAGGAATTGGGTTCGAGGGTACCTTTGCATTTTTGTTGTCTGTGCCCTCCTCTTCCAATTCTTTCTCAATCCGTTCCTCGTCCTTGTCTTTAGGAATCACCGGTTCGGGTCCTTGAACTTCCTTGCCACTCCTTAAGGTCATTGCGCTTACATTCTTTGGATTTGCCTCAGGTTGAGATGGCAACTTTCCTTGAACTTGGGACTCCAAACGGTTGATTGTTATAGCCATTTGATTCATTTGATTTTGCAATGATTGCACCTGTCCCAGTTGATTTCTCATGCTTTGCAGGTCTGAATCCGTCTTTTGTTGATTAGCAAGTAATTGCTTCATCATCTCTTCCATGGACGGACTTGAGTTTGAAGGGAGTGGTGGTGGTGGTAGGCGAGGATGATACTGCTGTTGGTGCCCTTGCTGTCTATTTGGCACAAAGTTAGACTGCCTATTTCCTCCATAGCTAAGGTTGGGGTGATCCCTCCAACCAGGATTGTAGGTGTTTGAGTACGGGTCGTACTGCTTTCTTGGCGCGGGCGCGTGGCCAGCCATGTTCACCTGTTCTGCAGTTTCTTCTTGAACCAGTGGACACATTTCCGTAGGATGACCCACGGCAGTGCACACCCCACACACTTTGACTTGTGAAGCACTCCCCACAGCTAATTGTCTTACGAAAGATGTTAATTCGGAGATCTGCTGTTGGATAGAGGACGTTTCCACCTCATTCACCCTACGCGTCGGGATGTCCTCTCTTGAACCAAACTGCTGTGAGTTCTCAGCCATCCCTTCAATCAACTCCCATGCTCCTCGAGGGGTTTTGTTCACCAACGCCCCTCCACTTGCAGCATCGATTATGCTTCTGTCCCTGAAAAGCAACCCCTCATAGAAATATTGAATGAGCAGTTGCTCACTTATCTGATGCTGAGGGCATTTGGTGCACAGTTTCTTAAACCTCTCCCAGTACTCATAGAGAGACTCGCTTGGGTGTTGTTTGATACCACATATCTCCTTCCTTAGGCTTGCAGCTCGAGATGCCGGAAAGTACTTGTCCAAGAATTTTTTCTTCAGTTGGTCCCACGTGGTGATACTACCAGGCGGTAGGTAGTAGAGCCAGTCTTTTGCGGAATCCTTCAAAGAGAAGGGGAAGGCCCTCATCTTTATTTGCTCTTCAGTAATTCCCGGAGGCTTCATACTGTTGCAAACGACGTCAAACTCTTGCAAGTGCTTGTAGGGCTCCTCACCTGGTAGACCATGAAAAGATGGCAAGAGATGAATTAGACCAGATTTTAGTTCAAAGGGAGTGTCATCATTTAAATGTGGAAAAGTAATGCACAAGGGCTGCTGATTTAAATCAGGAGCAGCCAACTCCCTTAGTGTTCGTGCATTTGCCATAGTGACTTCCTCTTGGTCTGAATCACTTGAATTGTCACCAGACAAATTTGTCGGCTCAACCTCTGGATCAAGTTCCTGAGGTGCAATATCGTATTGCTCCTCCCTGAGCCGCCTGGTTTCTTTTCTCGTTCTACGCGCGGTCTTCTCTACTTCAGGGTCGAAAATTAATTCGCCTGTACGAGAAGAGCGAGGCATAAACTAGAAAAATACCAGAAAAAAAATGAACTTAAAAAGAAACAAATGATTAACGCCAGTCCCCGGCAACGGCGCCAAAAATTGACAGGTGTCGAGCCTGTGCAATAATAAATACCTACTCGAGAAAAATGAATTTTCTGTGTATAGTAGTGAGTAGGGTCGAATCCACAGGGACTGGGAAAAATTCGATTCTTTTCAAGTTCGGGACACGGGGGATTTTTATCAGAAATAAACTAAATAATTAAACAATTTAATAATTTAACCAAAAATAATTAATTAATTAATACAATTGTAAATAGCAATTAAATAAATGATAAATAAATTCTAGCCAAGGATACAACTACGCAGACACAGTCCATTCATCCGATCATTGATGCAAAGAAGGTTCACTTAATTTTATTAATAGGTTAGTTATAGTCGCCGATAAACTCTAACGACCAGCTTTTCCTTAATTTATTGATAACCAAGGTACGACCGTTGATTACCCCTAACCAGGAAATACTCCTAGGTACGACCGTAGGAATTAATTTCCTAATTGCATTAAAAACTAGAAAAGCCTAACCCAAATTAATAACACGCTACGAGGGTTATTTAAATCAGATTGCATGTCCTCATAGTATGTGAAAATACTAGTTATCACTAATATTAACCAACTAAATAATTACGGATTTAATTGATTAATTTGACAGGAGATTAATAAGTTAAATTGCACATCGGGCCCTTGATATCCAATTAACAAAATAATCCCATGGAAATTAAAATAGAAAACATGCAAATATTAATAAATTAAGGAACACGTAAAAACTAATTAGATCTCACAGATAATTGGGACTGCGTCTTCGCGTTGATCCTTGACTAGAGGAGAAGATTAGCCACGCCTCATAAGAAAATTCCCACGCAATTTAATTGAACTCAAAGACATTTATCTCTTACTAATAATTAAAAATAAGAATTATATTCTCTGTAGTCTAATACAATCAAAATAGTCTCATGGAAGAGAAGAAGAAAAACTCAGCTGCGGAAATGTGCCGCTCTCCCACATATAAAAAAAACCAAATCGAAACTTCACTCCACGCTTACAGAAGAAAACATTCCTTCCCTACCTAATCAACTCCACCGAAAACAAAAGCAAAGCCAACTATGGTTTGTCGGTTTCTCTTTTGACCAAGTGCACACGTTCACAAATAAGAAAGCAAGACCACAAATGTGCAAAGAAAGCAAACTTTAGACAATACAACTTATTTGCGGTCCCCACCAACTTTGATATTTTGTCTAGCCAAATTGAATTCCCAAATGCAATTCCATTCTTCTTCGTTGGTTTGCACCGGAATTGTGTAAAGCTTCACAATAATCTTCTCAAGAGGTTTCTGCTCCAATTTCTGAAATTATATCCAAATACCAAATATAAATATATTTTGACAATTAAAGCAAATTAAAGCAATATTTGGCAATGATAAAAGGGAAAATTAACAATAAAATTACTAACAATTAACACCCTATCACTTGCATGCATGCAAGTGTAGCCATAGCTACATTTGAAGAAGGAAAAAACTTAGGTGGCATGCTTTAGAGCTAAGAAGTGTGTTATTCTCTCGTGAAACACTTCGAATGCTTCATCTATGTTTTCCTATATTTCATCAAAGAGAAGAAAAACAAAAAAACACTGGCCTTGTTTGGACAGTAATTTTTCAAAGAAAAATTATTATGTTTTTCATAAACACATTTTTCAATCAACTTTTTATCTCACATATATCAAATTATTACAATAATTTTTTAAAAAAAAATTTAGAAAAATGCAATCCAAAACTATTCTTTAGTATTTTTTTTCCTCCACTAAATTTTCATTGGGTATGCTACAAAATCACACTCAGTATAAGATTAATTATATTCTTCGCTTAAACGATAGTTAGCAAGCGATCAAAATCAAACCACATGTTCAAAAGGTAGGCAATTTGAACGAGAAATTGATGATATACCATGTAGATTTGAATCAGAAACAAGAGCCCCAACAGAAATTTACCTCACCAGAGTCGTAGAAAAATGTTGATTTTCTTTATAAAGTTTTTTGTCCCATAAGTAATATTCAGATAAAAAAAAACGTCGTCATAAAATCGACCTCAACAAAATGTCCAGACAAAATATACAAAGATGAACTAGAAACAATATATCTCAAAACAACTCAAGGAAGCTTGCGGAAAAAACTCTGCAAAAAGAGAGAGAGAGAGAGAGAGGGCCAAGAATGAAGACAGCGGCGTCTTTTGAGAAAGCCAAGAATGAAGACAACATCAAAAAGACTCCTGAGTAAAGGACAATCATCTATACATATATCAAAACGAACCATAAGCTCATACTCATCAAACCAAACCATATGCCACTGGCCATTTGGTCCAGTGGTCATCACCCTCTTTGGTGATGCTGTCAGGGATTCAACCCCTGCTTCCCACAAATTTGTCACTTTACGTGGCTGGTCTTCTGCTCCAACGGGATAGCTCGAGCGATCCGCTCCTCCTCCTTAGGGTATGGCGACCTTCCTGGCTTGTCCAGAATTCGAGTCCCGCTGTTAACGTGCTCGGTATGGAGTGGGGTCACCTCTCCCGGGCCGCAGGGAATTAGTCGGGCCCCGTAAGAATTGTCCCGGACACCCTTGTGTTGACAAAAAAAAAAAAAATCAAACCATATATATGTTAAAGGTAAGACAAACAAAAAAGTCACGTGTGATTAAGCGAATATATAGAAAAATTCTCCGTTGTTTCAAAACATAACTCTTATTATTTGAATTAAATTGAAAAAATAATGAAAATTGTCAAAACAAATGTCAGTAGATGAAATTATAACTATACCCTATTATATATAAAGGTAAAATATGGAAAAGCTCCCAATGATTAAGTCAACTTACTTGAAAATCTCCAGTGGTTTCACAGAAATATAATATTCATCCCTTTGTTGTTCTAGTTTGGTTAATATCTATATATAGGATAACACTATGATCACAAAAATACTTCACAATCATCCATTGCACACGTAAAATACAACATCTCTTTTGATGGCTTTTTAGAGTTCCAAAATTTTTACTGTTATTTTTTGTAAACATTTACAAATCTTGTACTAGTATCATGGGGTCTAGTTTCATGTTCGCTTGAGAGCTTGAGAAAGTATCATGGGGTATAGTATCCCCGGTGGTTTCACAGAAATATAATATTCATCCCTTTGTTGTACTAGTTTGGTTAATATCTATATATGGGATAACACTAGGGGTGCAAACGAGCTGAACTCGAGTCAAGTTTTGGCTAATCGATCCGAGCTCGAGTTAATTTTGTGAAACTCGAGCTCGATGAGCTCAAAATATCAAGCTCGAGGTTAAAAAATAAAAAATAAATATTTATTTTTAAAAATGAATAAAATAATAATTTTTTAACAAATAATAAAATATTAGGGATATATATGTAATTTTACTATTAAAATAAAAAATATATATAATTGAACTCGCGAGCCAACGAGTTTAATGTTTTTGAGCTCGAGATCGACTTAATTAGCTCGAACTCGACTCGAACTCAATATTGACGAGCTCGAGTCGAGCTCGTATTCGAGCCGCTTGCGATCGGCTCGATTCGTGAACACCCGATCGCGAGCAGCTCGATTCGTGAACACCCCTAGATAACACTATGATCACAAAAATACTTCACAATCATCCATTGCACATGTAAAATACAACATCTCTTTTGATGGCTTTTTAGAGTTCTACAATTTTTACTGTTATTTTTTGTGAACATTTACAAATCTTGTACTAGTATCATGGGGTCTAGTTTAATGTTCGCTTGAGAACTTGAGAAAGATATAAGCAACTATTTTGCAAATCTTAAAATTCTCCTTCACTTTATACAAAGAAAAAAATCTTAAAATTCTTACTTTATGCGGATATGCTAAGCATGTGTCTCAGCAAGAGTATTTTGGTCTTTTGCCACTTCAAGGCAACTACGTGTTTGTAGCTATTATATATATATATATATATATATATATATATATCATACAGATCCGATGACTTTCTATTTCAACCATCCGGCGATCTTGATCGATTTGAAAATAACTAGAATTTATTTAAGGGCAAATTATCCAATTGGCCCTTGAACTCTTTGTTTAGGTAAAAATAAACCCCTCATCTATTTTTTGCTGACTTTAAGCCCTCGAACTTGTAAAATTAGGCACCCGTGACCCTTTTAGCCAGTTTCTCCAATTTTGTAACCGGAAGGCCAATTCACACGAATGCCAGTGTGCTTTTTCAAAGGGCATTTTTGTCCGCATTTTCTAAGCAAAAAGGAACAACTCCTTCTTCTTCCCTCTTTCTTTCCTCAACAAGAATGGATGTAACCCATCTCGTTTAAATCTGAGCCAGCATATATAGATTTAGATAAAAGTCATAGTAACTAGTAATAGAATATTGTCAACCCCAAACATCTAATGCTACCTACACAACTAGTAAACTTAAATGTGGGTCGGATTTCTAGGTTACGGCACGAAATAGGTCAGGCTGCTCGGAGACGTAGGAAGAGAAGTTAAAGGACTTGACCCGGTCGAGAAATGAGGAGGTTCGGACGAGCTGATTCTGGTTGGGAGGTGAGTTGGCGGCGGGGTCTGGTTTGTTGTGGGATTTTAGGCGTGGGTTAGGTTAGATTAGATGGAGGGAAGAAGGAGGAGTTGTTCCTTTTTGCTTAGAAAATGAGGACAAAAATGCCCTTTGAAAAAGCACAATGGCATTCGTGTGAATTGGCCTTCCGGTTGCAAAACTGAAGAAATTGGCTAAAAGGGTCACGGGTGCCCAATTTTACAAGTTCGAGGGCTTAAAATCAGCAAAAAATAGATAAGGAGTTTATTTTTACCTAGACAAAGAGTTCAAGGGCCAATTGGATAATTTGCCTTTTATTTAATCATATATAGTGTTTATGCAGGCATGAGAGTTCTTTCTTTATGTTCAGCAAAAGTTGCATATTATACAATATTCTATTGAATAAATGTCCATGCCATGATACAAATCTAAGTTTTGAAAAATTAAAAGAGATTGGATCCCATCGGATCTAAATAATCTTAGTTTTTTTTGTTTTGAAACATATATATATATATATATATATATATATATATATATAGATATATATATACAGAGACACACACACAAAAACACACAATTTTGTACGGTGAAATACATTTGTCAATTGTTAAGGCAACGGATAGTTTCTTACGTCCAACCACAATCACAAGATTGTGTATCATTTTTGTCGCCTATTGTTTTCCCACGAAACTCACCATGGTTCAATTGTACTTTTAACTAAATCATCTAACTTACAACTCAGCAACATTTTGCAAGTCTCCTGTGAGGCCCTCAAAAGTTGCCGACTTTTGTGGGTTCTCACAGGGTTAAGATTAGTAAAAAAGCGTCCAAAAGTCTGCTGACTTTGACAAAAAAAGACATCAGCTTCGTCCGGGGGGAGTATGGGGTCCTCTTTAGGTCTAGCAGACTCCCTTGTGGAGGTTGATATTCCACATCGGGGTTGGGTTAGTTTGGATGGTTAGTATATTAGTCTCCTGTGAGGCTCTCAAAAGTTGCCGGCTTTTGTGGGTTCTCACGGGGTTAAGCTTGGTAAAAAAGCGTCCAAAAGTCTGCTGACTTTGACAAAAAAAAAAAAGCAACATTTTGCACAACCAATTTTACTATTATTATCAGAATAGCTTTTTAAGGTTCCTCAGTAATAGAATAATGGTCAGATTCTTTTCCTTAAAGAATCGAAGGTTCCATTTAAAATGAGTAAATATGGAAGAGAAGATAATCTACTTGTTAAAATAAATAAATAAAAGGAGAATAATTAATTCATCTCTATTTTCGTAAAGGGTAGAGAAAATCATGATAAAGCATCAATTTTGCAATAAAAAATAATCCGAGTCACAAACTAAAGTAGTGTTGTCCCCCACAGTTGATTCTCACTATGACACCTTATAGTAGCCGTTTGATTCTCATTATTACTCCATAATGGCATGGCATATAATAATAATAATAAAAAGAAGTAGCTTCCCCTTGAAGCTTTGAATCTGATTTTTTTTTTTCGAAGGCAATAAACCTAATCTATCCTACATTAAGGAGAAGGGGGCGGATTTAAGGAGGCCCAGGAATAATCCGAAGGGGACTGAACCACCACCGGACCAGACGGGTGCACAGTACACCCGCCTGAATTATTTTAGAAATAAGCCACTTAAATGTGACATTTTGATGAGAGACAAAATTTGAACCTTTACCTCCCACCCCACCAACTAGGTGGTGGCCACCGAGCCAATGGCCCAGTGGTTAGCTTTGAATCTGATAACTATAACATAAAACCAAAGAAAGTGAGGTAGCTTACAGGTGTACAAAATGTCGATCGCAAAAGCCAAGTGTCAATTACACAAAAAACCAAATAGGAGTATGGGTCCTCAACTTTTGTTTTTCCTCTCCACTGAGAGGTAGCTTACAGGTCTACAAAATGTCGATTGCAAAAGCCAAGTGTCAATTATACAAAAAGCCAAATAGGAGTATAGGTCCTCAACTTTTATTTTTCCTCTCCACTGACCCTCTCAAACTGCTTCTATCAGTGGTGTGGTGACTCCAACTTATCAGACGAAAAATTCCCGTTTCATGCATGACTGCTTCTTACTGGTAACAAAAAGTAGGGTGACAGTTTTGTGGGTAATGAGATATGGGGCTGCAAGACTGTGGCCACGCAGCACGATAACCCTGATACCCAGCACTCTCTGCTGTCGGATTATCTTCCAATCTTTTCTTTTCCTTTCCCTAGGTAGTCATTAGTTGTGTATAAACTAGTGTATATATATATCCGGGTCAGAAAAGCCTTGACGATTCAGAATCCGAGGCCACGCTGGGGGTTCTTGGGGATATGTATATGACTCCGTAAAGGCATCCACAATGATTTACACTCTTTAGAATGTAATTTACATGCCACGTTAATATTTTATTTTCTCCTCTTTTATTATACTTTTACTCACAATAGATTACACTCCACAAGGTGTAATAGCATGGATCCACAATGCATAACTCATATCCCATAAATAAATAAAATAAATTTTAAAAATAATTTTGTTATTTTTAAAAAATAAAGTATTAACTTTCATTAAATTTTTTACTTTTTTAATTTTTAATTTTCTAAAAATAATATTATTAATTTTAAGTTTGAACAATATATCTTTTTCTATCTCTCAAAAATAATATATTGTTACTTTTTGAAAAATAATTATGCAAACAAATTATGATACTTGTTGCAAACTAATTATTATGCAAATTAAAACAAATTATTATAGAATTTTTTATTTTCTAAAAATAATTATGCTAATTCAGTGCACGATTGGAAAAAATTAACATTGAAACCATTAACGTTTGCTGGGCAAAATGTGAAGGAGTCCGCCATTTAATAATGAATTGCCCACCCATTACACTCTTTATGCAACTTCGTTGGAGTTGCTCTAAGTTAGATGTCGTAACCATTAAAATACTTTTAAAAAGGAATAATTTCAGAAACCTTCTCCAAAATTTCTAACAATATCACTTAACATCTTTAAATTTAAAGTTTAAAAAATATCACTTACCTCTTTTATTTTCGAAGTTTTGTAACATTATCAATCCAATTTAAAATATATCATTAAACAAAAACTAATTTTGAAAAAGCAAAGATAATTTCATTCTAAAATTGTCCTTTTGTTGTGATTCCTTAATTGTTCAATTTATATTTGATTGATAGTAGCATTCAACTCGAGACTCATAAACAAAGCATCAGAAAACATATTGCTAATTACCTTGAGAAGGAATTTAATGTTTCTAGAGTATAGAAGACCATGGCACATGATACATTGGAATTTAATGTTTCTAGAGTATAGAAGACCATGGCACATGATACATTCTTTCTCCCTCTTTACTACTAGTGTTATATATTTCTCCTCGATTCAAATAAAGGTGTAAATCAAATAGCGTGCGACATACATTGCCAAGAAATAGCCTGCCTGGGGAACACATTTGCAAGAATAAATGTGACAGCCCCACCTTTCCCTAAGGCGAACCAAAGGGGTTAGCGGACTGCCTGCCCAACTCTCGCCAGGACTAACGAGCAGTTACACGCGATCTAAAACGTTTCGGGAAAGTAAAAGCGCGCTCGAACAAGCCACAAGAACCAAAATAAAAAAAATAAAAATCGAAGCCGCTGATGAACAGTACCGGCCATGTCAGAATCCGGAGTTCAACCAAACATCAATCCAACATATATACATCGAAATTTAACATTTACAAGCCAAAGCGGTATACCAAAATATCCAACAAGTTCATACATGTGCAATTAGCCCAATACAAACCAACCATTGGTTGAAACAAAACACTTAGGGTTTTCACCCTGAAGGAGCTATTCAAAATATACATTTACATGAGCTCAACTTGACAACCAACTAGCACAACCTTTCCCAAAATAGTCATTTTTCCTGTAAGGAAAACAAATGGAACAGAGTGAGCTAAAGCTCAGTGAGCAACTATCACATAATCAACAAAGATCACTTAACCATAAACTTTCATCTCAAGTACGCAATTAAGAAATAAAACAAGTCGGTAAAAGGATACGGACGGCTCTCAAGAGCCCATTTCCACGCTTACATTCTTGATCCAACCTCATTGACCCTCCGTCAATGTTTAAGAATACCCGATCGTAGACCTCACTTCACTTCCATTCCTTCCACCCAACATACCCTAACCGGGCCCGCACTCCAAGCAGTAGTTTTAGGTGATACTCGAGTACACCGGAACCAAGGGTCTCATTACCACAAGATTCCCATTTCAGTCCCCGTGGCTAGTCAATTTTCACGACCAAGCCCTCGCTGGCTCGATTCAAGTGACTACCAACGAGGTCGAGCTCAGTAATACAGTAGGGCCGTTGGATACTCGTCCAACCGACACCCAAACAGTTTCTCATGAATGGAATTCAATATCTCATATAGCAAGTGCAGTATTACAGTGAAACGGTAAACAGTCATTAACAAGATAAAAAGGATGAGGGCGGTCAAGTACACCCTCACCTTAATCATTTCCAATAGCCAAACAAGCCTTCAAGGCATCACAATCACATATAGCAAAGCCACATTATAAACATTCAAGTGAGTAGTATACTCACCAATCAAGTAGGTGATGTTTCATGCACCGTCGTTAAAAGGACGTCGTGAACCCCCGTCACGTCCTAAAACATACAAACAAATACAATGAGACTCGATAACGAGTCATAAAGCAATGCCAATCACAACCCCAATAGGGTTTCATAAGCATATACAAGCATCATAGGTAACCAGAAATTTCAGAAATGTAACTAACTTGGCCCTGAAAAAAAAACAGTTTTGTCCTCAGTTTGCGGTAATGGCACAAATTGCACTACGCTTATCGGATGAGGGTGTAAGACCCACCGTTTCGAAGCTAAGAAACAGGGATACAACAATGTAGAAGGTCACTCAGTCCAATTCCCAGCACAACTAGGTCAAATATGCAAGATACCAAACCAGGACCACAATAACAGGTTCACAAACTACATTCTGCTGTAATCAGTACAACTCAGTCTATACAGGTCCAAATTCAGAAATTCCAAAGGTATATGATAGCTAGGACATCAAGCTACATTTCATCAGAAGACCTCAACAACCAAATCCAAAACAATTCCAGTCAAAACAACCAATTTCAGACGCAGTTCTCACATTCGGAAGAATCCAGAACAGCAATAGTAATTTCGGCTTATCTCATTCTACACTACTCCGATTGACCTGAAATTTTACAGACACCTCTAACACATCAATACCTACAACTTTCATGTTTTAAGCCAAGGCCAATTCGGCCTATAACCATGAGATACAAAACCGGCCAGAATTGGGGATATAAAACCCTAACTTTCTCAAATTCCTTCCAAACCAGAAATTGGTTACAATTATCTATCATATACACCTACTAAAAAATATATTAAAACATCAAGTTCTTCTCTTATTTTTTTTTTCAATTTTTTCTTCTTAACCATTTTTAACCCAAATATCCACAACAAGATTTTCTCAAGTCTTCACCATTATTATCAGGTTATTATCTTTAGCAGATTGTAAACAAGTTGAAAATTTCAACTTTTCTTGTTTTCCAACATTTTAGTAAGTTTAATTTTTTTCTTTTCAAGGTTTTTTTCTATATTATTATCTTTAGTTGATTTTTTGCATTTTCTTCTTTTTCCCCTCAATTTTCATATGTTTCCCTTATTTTTGTTTTATTTTTATTCGATTAATTAAGGATGAAATTTTTGCAAAAGTAGTGCACATCCGTGTAGGAATTGGGTAGGAATTACAAATAATAACATTGGGTTGGTCAAAAATATGGTAGTTGGCACATAATCGAAGCTATTGATAATTGAATTTAAAATAATTAATGGTATAGGATCATTGAATTTAATATAACATATTAATTAGTAATGTTTAGTAGCAATTAATTTTTTATGTGTTTAACTGTATATTTTTTTTCAAAAATTTTTAGTTTTTTTTAGTTTGAGCAATTAGATTTATATTTTTATAATAAAATTTTAACTTTTTCAGCTTAAGTTGATGAAATTGTGAAGGTGGTGTGGTTGCTTATCATGCCACTGATAAAAGTTTGCTATTCAAATAGTTTGTCTTAACTTGAACTCTTTTATGGATTTTTTTAAGGGTTGTAAAAGAATTTCAATATTTAATTTATTTATTTTTTGTGTTTTTATTTGTGATAATTGGTGCACATTTGGATTGTATCTATTTATGTTTATAATGAATTTATGAAAACTTATGGTGAATTATGATATTTTAATTATATTTATCATTCCATGTTTTGTGTATAACTTTTAGAAAATTTATTATTATCATAACTTAAATTAAGTTATGTTGGTAAAGTTCAAGTGTAGAATGAAACCTGCTTAGTACTTAACACTAAAAAAAAAAAAAAAAAAACAGTGAACCTTTGAACCGGCCGGTTGGACCGGTCGAACCGCGAACCGGCCACCTCTCCGGTTCACTGACCGGTCCGAGTTTAAAAACATTGGTTATAAGCTAGAGAAAGGTGAGGATGATTTCAAGTCATCAAACCCCTTATGCCCTAGGCGTCATACGTGCTCTATGGCCAAAACAAATTTTATGTGTGATTTCTCCCCATGTGTTGTAATGACTGGGCCCACAACTCGACCAAGGAAGGTAAGTATAATTTTACATAGCTCATGGGATGAGGTATAAGGAAATTGTCAGAAACATCAGGGGAAGTTTCTGAAATTATCCCTTTTCCACCAACCATGCACTGGCTATTTCAACCTGGAGTTGGTTATTCCATCTCAAATTTGGTGACAATAAGGTTTCTAGTTGCCCAGAATTACGCACAAATGTTATGCCAAACTAATTGAAAAAAGAACGTATATCACTTTCTTTTGAAAGTATATCACAGTTCAAAAATGACAGGAGCTACTCATATTGTGCGGCTATCAAATTGCTAATTGAAGTAGTGGAAATCAAAGAATTTGTTACATCATTTGAACTTGGATCACAAAACAAATCACCAGTCAAGGAACTTCTTGGATTCTGTGATTTAGTTTGCTCTGCTATTGTTTCAAAAACTCAACAAGAATGAATAATAAAATATTAAAACATGAGGAAATAATCAAAAGTTAAGATATGGAGAAAACAGCGAGAAGGATCATTGCTCTGATACCATGTCAAAAAGTGGCAATTTTATTTTTCCGATACCCAAGTGTCATGTACAACGGAGAATATATACAAAGACAAATTGTAAACTTCTAGAATAATATGCTAATTCTATCCTTATAATACAACTAACTACTTCTATCTTTATATATAGGAATATAAAAACTAATTCTATCCTAATCGTATAGCAGTTACAAGGGATAAGAAAATAATATGAGAGATAAAGAAAATAAAAGTAATATACGCTAACGTACTAGAATACTATGCTAATTCTATCCTTATCATACAACTAACTAGTTCTATCTTTATATATAGGAATATAAAATCTAATTCTATCCTAATCGTATAGCAGTTATAAGGGATAACAAAACAATAAGAGAGATAAAGAAAATAATAGGAGAGATGTACTCCAACTCAGACCGCCTGTACCAAGGCAGGAGAAGATGTTTAATCGGGGCTAGCAGTGGCTGTTCGAACTTCGAATTCCCCTAAGGCCATTGTCTTATTACAGTATTGTCACAACTTAGGCCACTGATTTGTGAGTTTTCAAATGTAGTCTGGCATGTATCTAAAGTTAGTCAGTTGAAAGCCACTGATTTGCGAGTTTTCAATTGTAGTCTAGCATATATCTAAAATTAGTCAGCTGAAGGATACTTGATCATATAAACTATCAAAATTGGTCAGTGGCCAAAATTGCAAATGCACTTGAGGACTGAGGTATATTATATATTTTAGCACAATAGAGTTTTTGACAAATGTAACTTTTTGTCTGTCTTAGTCAAGGTATTTTTCTCTTTTCCCTAATAATGTTGTTTTTCAATTCTAGGCCATAACGACGTATAAAAGTTCTAGAACATTTACAATTCCAAAAATATTTTCTTTTCACTACCAATACTAGCACTTGAATCATTTTTTGTTGAAGTTATTAAAAATTTTGTGCAAACAACTCCAAAGAAGAGGAGTTATTCTGCAATAATTGATGAAAAAAAAAATACTTAAAGCAGGCTACAGGCGAGTCGAGCCGCTCGCAAGTAACTCGTGAGCAGATCAGTCAAATATTCGACTCGAATTCGATTTGATCAAATTCGAGTAGCACGATGCATATACCAAATCGAGTTCAAGCCTCCCTTTGTACTATTCGAGTGCTTATCAAGTAGCTCGATTACTAGTATATTATTTATAGTATATGTTTATTTTAATTATGAAATAAGTAATAAGGGTTTATATTTTAGATAATTTATCATAAATTTTGTCTACTGAATAAAATTCTTAAATGTCAAGAAAAGTAATATTGTAAAAACTAAAAAAATATAGCACGGCTTTGGTCCTAGGAGTTACTTTAGGAGTATAGCTGGAAATTCCAGCTATTTGTTGTGTGGTTCTAAATGAAAAGCAATAAAAGAGGCTCCGTTCATTTAAAAATTCAATTTAATTCACTGAAATGGAATGATCAGGACAGTCATAGAAGTCCCAGTGGACCATCTGAGAGTCTACCTCTCAGTCATTTTAAGCATGCTAAAGCCAAGTTTTTGTTTTACTAGTAGCCAATTAAACCTAGATAAGGCTAATTCTGCGATGTTTAAAAATGGATCCATTTTCGGAAAAGTTTGTGGAAAAGTTTTTTAAAATATTTTCGGATCACCTTTTCTTGCATACATCACATCGCTATAGTATTTTTTTTATCAAATTCAAATCCAAATTAGTAATATTCTGCTAATTTTATGATTCATAACCCTAGAAAATTTGCGAACTATTGTAAAAGGTCCATGCATCACAACTCCATTCTAAGGATAATATGCAAATCCCTTTCTTTCATGAAATGACTGGAGGCATTACTGCATTTTGGTTCTCGGACTTTTTAATTAAGAAGGAAAATTAATTGTGTTGTTGATTGTAAGCTTCTTATGAAATTGAAGAATATTGGAGGTATGTTTTGCTTCAGACGAAATGAAATCAATCATTGGACTAGCCATGCCCAAGTTGCCATAATTAATCAAAACAAAATAGAATTTTCAACCATATTGAGTATTACAAAAAAAGTGGCTTATGCTAATTACAAAAAATAAATTTGCAATGTACTCCTCATATTCTCAATAGTTTTACAATTCATATCCTATTAGAAACTTTGCTTCCTAATGGAATATTTAGAAGAAAAAAAAACATTACAAGAGGGTGAATTTGAAATATAAGGAGGAGACATGGAGATTAGAACTTAGAACCCCTAATTCTTAAGCTTCCTGTAGTAGTATGTGAGTACATTATAATTCCATTTTTATTGCAGTAGCACGCAAATTGCTTTATTCCTATAAATTAGTAGAAACATCAACGAATTTTGGTTCTAATTATAAAGAAAACGTTTGCCTTTTTATTGTAATAATCTTGTGAAAATTGAAGAAAATTGGAGCCATTTGCTTCAAAAGAAATTAAATCAATAGTCCGACTAGCGATGGCCACCTCCTCCTGATTACTAATCAAAACTATTTGAGAGTCAATCCAAAGCATAATTGTGATGTCTGAATTTTTATTTTTTTACTTTCTTTTGTGATGTAATAAAAACTGAAAAGACCCCTTGACCTGGAATTTTTTGCTTTTATTATTATTATTTTAATCCATAGTGCCCTCTTTCTCTAACAGTACTTACCAATTGGCCATGCCATTGAGAAGTGGATAGAAGTGGATAGACAAAGAACAAAAAAAAAAAGAGAAGTGGATAGACAAAGAACAACCTTAGTCCTCATAGCCTCAAACGTACAAGCCCCGTGATAATCATCTGCACAATGCTCCAATGATAAATGTCGAAAAATTCACTAAAGCAATTTTTACTCATTATTTTCTTCTATATCTTTCTACATGTAAAGCCTGAGCCAAAGTTTGGTATTAAAAAAAAATAAATCTTATATATATTAACGATGTATATACTATCACGGTTGAATATACGATATATATGTAAAATTTGAATTTCTATTTGTGATGTATATAATGATGTAAGTGTATACATTATTAGTGTATAGAATATTAACTCTTAAAAAAAGTATCATTATTTGTTTTATCAAATATACTCTTTTAATATTTACTATTATCTATCCGCATTACATCTATTAAACTTCTCATCCCCACGTAACTATGAGTACAATAAACACACACAAAGACGTATATACCCTCCTCACCCCAAGCCTAAAGAAACTTCTAACAAGACAATAATTGCCAACAACTTTTTATCAAAAAAAAACAAAAAACAAAATTCGTCTATCCATATTCCTAAAACATAACCTCCAACAACTACTAAAAAGTTTAATATATGTTTTAAAAAATTTTCCTTTAAGATTTACACACATATAGGGTGTGTCATTCCTACTAATTTATTTATTATATATAAAAGAAGAGGAGGGAATTTACTGTAAAGATTTTGTTATCACTTTATGTCCTTTCATATTTTCCAACGTAACGATCACATTGTCAAATCAATTTTAAAAAAATAAAGTTTGCGTTAATAATAGAAGACTTGTACAAACTTCATTCACTATAAATATTTTCGAGCGTGCATTTATATTTATCAGTGATGCTAATCATGGTCCCGATCACCTCGCCCTGCCCAGATTTTACGAGAATGAAAGATAAATCACAATTTCAGACGGTAACTAGGTAAATTTGAACTATTCATGGGAGCCTAATATGAGCTTAAATTTCAGATAAAAAGAAGAGCAAGAAACAAACGCAGAGCACCATCAATTAATTCTCCATGCATAAACACAAAATTGCGGATCATTTAACCTCAGGATTAACAATCAACAAATATTTACATATATATATATATATATACACACACACAAAACTATTCTTGCATCATCATCATCATATCTGAAGCAAAGTAAAAAGCAAATCAGAAAGTGTATTTGTTATTAATTATATACAATTAGATGAGTCATCATCTAATTAATTACAATCATCTCTGCTTAAGAGAGAGATTATTGGATGGTGAGGCGCCTGGCGCAGATGGTGCAGAAATACTTGCGTTTGGCCTTGAAGTAAAGAGGGACAAAGCAGAATCGCCATTCTTTCTCCACATCCAGGGCTTGAACCATCCCACCGCAGTATGGGCACGCGCCTGGTGCTATTTGCCTTGCCAGAACTCTTTCATCTTCATCACAGACGAATACCAAGCACATCTCTTCTCTGATCTAGCTCTCCTGTTCCGAATTGAAAGATCAATTTCTTCAAGACTGCGTTCGATAGTTGACCGGAAATTTGCTGGTTTTGGAGGAATGCTATAGCCTATAGGGGAAGAAGTTAGTTTTAAGTATTTTATAGAGAAGGAAGATGCGGGCGGAGGTGGGCCGGGGACACGGTGGAGGTGATGGGAATGGAATCTAGAATAGGGTGGTGGGGTCGAGAATTCAAAGGATGCTGAAGGAAAGAAACTGCTGGATAAGTTTGGAACATTCCAAATTCCAAATCCTTAGCGGTGAAGAAATAGGAGTAATTTATATTTTGTACGAAGAAGAAAATAAAGGAAAATATTATTGCCTTGTTTGGAAAGCCAGTTTTCACTTTTCACCAAAAAATTTCTACGTTTTTCGTGTACACGTTTCTCAATTACTTTTTTACCTCACATATATCAAATTATTACAGTATATTTTCTATAAAAACTCCAAAAAAATTGCAATCTAAACAATGTAAAATTATTTGCAATCCATTTTTTTGTTATTTTCACACTCAGCATTTGTTTATTATATAGTGTAATAATAAAAATAAGTGCAGATAACGTTTTTCAATATAAATTATCAGACCATAGAACATATCAAATAAATCTACAACTTGAAAATGGTGGATTAATGTCAAATGTAAAAGTTAGGACATAATTTAATCTGATTATGGTAAGAAACAAGGCCATTTATACAGGACATAATTTGGTCTGATTATGGTAAGAGAAAAGGCTAGCTGTAAGAGATTGTTCTCAGCATAGTGGATTTTTGCTTTTCCCCTTTCTCATAAGGGTCCATAGTCATTAATCATCATCACTAGCCCATTGAAAGAAATGAATACACGAGTCAATATTCAAACATGATAAGTGGAAGAATTATGGTGATGATAGAAGCCCAAATGGGCAGTCCTTTATTCTTTTTTTCTTTTTTCTTTTTTAGATTGCTGTTTTTGGGTCTGGTGAGGAGATTGGAGTTCCAATTACCAAATTCAATTATCATTACCTTTTATCTAAATTGACCAGTTGTTTACAACATTTTTCAGCTGGGGTTGCTATCAAAATCTTGTTCTTGGTACATGCAGAGCAGTAAACCTCAGTCTCTTGAATAGAGCAAGTTAAAGTCTGATATCTATTCGCTCAGACATTCTCATTATATCAGAGTAAACTTTGTCACCTCCCAACCCTGCACCAGAAGCCCCTGCTGCGACCCGCAGAACATCCTCAATGAAGGCCACATTGCCCATTATAGCGACATGTGAACCGCTTTCTAGTCCCCTGCCCTCCAGCAGACTTGTTGGTGCCTTGTGGTGGTACTCTCTTATGTAAGTAGCAATCCCAGATGGATTGAACCTTGTTCTCCCTCGCCAGCCTTTAGCACACATGAATCCCCCACTTATAACTGGTACAGACTCGTCACCATCCCCGAAGTACACTCCACCCTTCAAGCAGCTGTTACTTCCATCTGCTGAGCCATCGATTTGAAAGGGAATACTCTTGCACCTGTCTGAAGGAGTGAGCTTGTACACATAGGACCTTTCAGTGGGTAGTCCAGCACCGTATAGACAGTAAATCTCCATATCTGGAGCATTAGGTAACCTGAAAATTAAGAATTTCACCATATAGCCTGTCAACAAATTTCACCGAACACCAGTGGAAATGAGCTTTAATTACCTCCAAGGTTAGTAATTAGTACAAGTTTTGATTTCAACGCACAGGTAAAGACTCCGAGTCGCATTCAAACTTACTTGGTTTCTAGAGGATTTGACCAGTACTTGTAATGGTTATACTTGGGGTCATCCAAGTCCTCAGCAATTCCATGAGAGAATTGAGCCTCGGCACGCTGCATCAGTTTTGGAGCCACGAGGCGGAGAAGATCCATTACAGTTTCTGCTGTGTAGGCTTTGTTTTCAGCGACTCTTCTGATGCTGTCATGGCTCATCTCATTATATTCTGTCCATACCTTTCCACAAGACACACTGGCAGAGTTGGTGGAACTTCCCTGATTATATTTCAGTTGTATCATAAAGTATTAGTTGCATGTTCCATAAAAGAACAAAGTAAGATAGAAGACAATGACAAAACTTGCTTTCAAAGGTTGTGCTTGGTCGAAAGTTGAAAAATTAGTTCATTGAGTCAGTCCACGTATAAAAGCAACATCAGTGCCATTGCAGAATTTATCAGCAAATATTGAATCAGTGGATAGGGAGACAAGTCCCAAGATTAGAATCAGATTTGTCAATCCAATTCGGCCTCCCAAGACAATTCAAGAAAAGAAATTCTCAGGTAGTAAGACGTGCACAAGCATGCTTGAGGCATGCATCTCAATCAAGTACCAGTAATTAAAAACTTTACTCACGGATACATCATATGCCACCTGTATTGCAAAACTTTGTGACTCGTTTTATGATGTCTGAATACAGGAGTCAAGATAATTTTGAAGTGGTGCAGAGAAGAACATGGTCCACGGACACTACCTTGAAAACAAGAGGAGAGAATTGTGAAGAAGGCAATTCTGATGCGTTCTTTCCAAAAGATACAATCCTGCCATACTTTGTCAGCTCTTTTACATGGAAAGCCCTTCTGGAGTCACTGTTGTTGCCCTTATCGTCACTTGCAGAGGCTTGCAGCTGCCTTTTCTTCAACGAATCACATACATGTCCTTCTTCAGGTGACCAATCTAGGTTACCCCAGATAGTCTCTCCCCCTTTAGGTAACAAAGAAATGACTGAATCCCATGTTCGACCAACCCTCATAGCATGTTCCAGAGTCTGAAGGCCAAGAGTCTTAGAACTAAAAAGACCAGGCGCCATTGCTCTGCAAAATCAGGTTAAGAATTACCTACCACAATGACTGAAAATGACGGTTAACGAAAACATGCCTTTCATTAATCTGATTCTCTTTTTAGTTTTTGCTCCTCAGAAAAGTTGTAATCATTACTTGTGTAGTAGTACCATATATCAGTAGCAACCAAGGCTCTTTCCTTTCGCTTAGCAAGTGCCAGTTTTTTATTTTTCTTTGTAGTATAGAATTAATAGCTTCGCATCAGTAGATTCATTTCCATTTTAATCTAACTTCACTGTAGATCCTTGTCTTGTTTTCTTTCTAAAAATTCACATTGCTGAAAATTAAAATGCCTAAAATTGCTCCCAAACAGCCTTGGATGAGTGCAAGAAGACCAACCTGAGAAATGCAACATCTTTGCTCTCCGCAGACAATAAGCTGCCAACAGCCTTGGGAACACCAAGAAATGCTGGACCAATATTCATTATGGCTTTGACATGCTTGTTGCACCAATCAGGGCCACCACCTCCTCCCATAGGGGGAGGGGCTTCGACCCATTTAAGGAAATGCAGAAAATATATGACCCCCATGGAATGAGGCACCACTACCACCTTTTTTCGGCCATTTGTTAAATACATAAGCTCAATTTGGCTCTTTAATATACTAAGAGTTTGGTCCCTGATCTGCTTAGAGGCAATCATAAACTAATCAGAGAAAGCTCAATTACATTCAGCTCTTCACACTTTATCAGAAATCATGGACCTCTTACTGTAACAGCTTTAAAACGTATTTGCAGAAAATCAACCTAGGAGGGTCGTTGGCTGCTAACTCAAAAGCCGCATAATGAACAGTTCTAAATGATAGTATATATTAGAAAGCCACTTTGACAACAGTAAAAAAAAAAAACATGTCCATGCAGACAGGGCTACAGAATTTGCATCATAGCTCTATTTATTGCTACTTAATTCGTCTAGTATGGGACACGAAGGCATATGGGCAATAATAAAATAAGGCTTCCCGTCTAACTATTTTCCGAGTGTTACTAATATTTATTTTCGGGTGCAGCATTAAAAGGCATTAGTTCTGCACCAGCATCGCCCCTTCAATGATTTATGACAGTACTCCATATACAAATGCTTAAATTCGTATAATGATTGATGAACATACTATCGGACTGCTAGAGACCAAAACAGGGAGCAACTTTAGTCTAGAAATATCTGTCCAAAATATCATTGAGAATGACTAATTGAGGAAAACAGTACCTCAGTATTCTGAAAGGATAGCCTCCAATCATAAGCAGCCATATACATATTCTTACCCTCATAGCCAATTTTTGCCAAATTCTCGATTAGGTTAGCCCAAACAAAATAACCAGGAGCAAAATAGTCAGCTGCAACCAGTCCTGCAACAGCACGAACTCGAATTCCAGGAGGATCAAGCCCTGTTTCATTGTCCAAAGAGAGATGCTCCAACAAACATAAAGGCCTAAATTTCACAACAAATTCCCAGAACTGAGTGTCATTACCTCAATGTAACTTTCAAAAACCTCTAAAACTAAAACAAACAGAAATTCCGAAATGCAACTCAAACCTCTTGAATATTTCAGCAAAGTTACCGCCCCAAAGCCGCTTCCTAAACAGGCCTTCAGAGCAAGGCTTCCCTTCCCAGAGTTCAAGGCCTCCTGTAACAATCCCAGGCACCAAAACAACAGGGTGGAGAGCTGTCAAGCCTTCTCGTCTGAGTCTAGCACCAGGAGGTTCAGGCACTTTTAGCCCAGGCAAATTAGCAGTTAAGCAATTGAATGAAAACAGGATCAGCCACCAAGTAGTGCAAATGTATCCAATTATCCAACAACATTTATCTATACATCTCCATTGCTTTGGCTGCCTCTTATTCTTTTTCACTTGTGGCTTCTCAGAAACTTGTTCAACTGCGGAAATTGGACTGTCCTCTTTCTTTTCTGCCTCAGGAGCATCATGTGATTCGTAGCTCACTGGAGAACACTTGACAGGCACTAAAATGCACAGCTTCCTGAACCGAAGAATTGAAGCCATTGTACCAAAATTGGAATAACAAAAAATTTACACTCAGTTTACGCTTACTGACAGTCGAAAATTGATTGATCTAGAGGACATTTTATTGTCTTCGAAAACTTGCCAGGATACCTTTGTAGAAAAATATCATGTCATTTTTCTTGGGACAAGAATTGGAGAATGAGAGCATCAATTTGAGTGAAATTGATGGAAAATTTTGAAGAGATCAAGAACATCGCACAAGGTACAATGAGAGCTGGACGTGAAGATTGAGGTCAAAGAAAAGTAAATAGGCGTTACGGAACCACGAAACACGTGGTGGAAGCAAAACATAGAGGTGTCAAGCAGGGAGACAAGGGAAAAAAATACCAAAAATCTCATTAATCTTCTTCTTAAATTTTAGAAGTAAATGAAAATGCGGTCTGGGACTCTACTTTTTAACTTGTTGCGGTGTGATGGAACCAGAGGACTCATCACGTAGTTGCTCAGAAGGACACTTGTCTTGGTATTTGCATGCAAAAAAAAACTCTACAACCTCGTGTCAACGGCACTCTTTGGTTTTTATATTGCCCTCTTTCACGTGGGAGATTTCTCGGGCTACCGAGAGCTGGAAGGGGTGGTCAGGCGGGGGCTGAGTAATGAGTGCATAAAATGGGAAGAAATTTTATGGGTTCCGTCTGAAACAGTAAGTCCAGAGGTATGGAGACGGCTGAGGCCGAAAGCTACTTGTGGTCACTGTTCACTGTTCGAAGTGAAGAATAACAGTGAAGATTGAATTATTATGTGTTTCACAGGGAGAAAAGAATCCAAGGGAAGCAGTATTACTAGTGTTATTACTTACAACTATTAGCAGTTTGGACTTGCGACACCCTCAATCATCGGAAATTATAGCACACACTACGAAAAACACAGAATCCCAGACCGTCAATGGTAGTGCGGATGGCGTGGACCTGAAAGCTGAAAGCCCAATAGAGAATGTCACAATGTTACATATTCAGACAAACAAGTTTGCTGGCTGCCTATGCAATATTACTGTGTAGACGAATAAGAATAAACAATTAATTCTTCCTTGGAAAGAAATGATTTTTGGGCACCATGTTCAAGAAAAGATGGGGGGATACAGGGTGACCATGTCGTTTCTTTTTTGTGCAGCTGATTTCCGGGAAGCAGCAATGGTTTTGCTGGAAAAGAACAGTGTGAAATGTGATGAAGAAAGGGAATTTGTGGATTGGAATTTACGGCCGGAAAATGTATGTTAACAACCTCTCTGTCAACATTGTAAGAAAATTGCAGAAAAACATGTTACCAAAAATTTTTGATCTGAACTTTCTGCTTCATCATTAGCCTTTTCACAATTGCTTTTTTGCTGTATCGATCATGGTCCCCAACATTTAATGGACCTTTTCAGATTTAGAAGACATAGAATTATCAGTAGCCAATAAGCTACAGGCAAAAATTGATTGGATTAGTTCAGAGTTTGTGATTCTTTTACTAGGATAATTAATGTTGTCTTCATTGTTTTTTGCAGATCAGCAAGATTGTACTTGATTACTAGAAGGATTCCAATATAATGTGGAAGCACTGCCTCCTAGTTTTGTACTTAAGGTGAATTTTGGCAGATGCATGAATGGTACGGTTGGTTCTAGGCAATGTATAGAATATGCATTTTTTCCTTGCAGTGGAAAGAATTTAGGTTGCATTATGGTACAAGACTGTACAAGTTAGAGAATATTTTTATGTCTAGAACACCTAGGATTGTGAATCAACCAACCAAGTGAAGCTTTACAGCATAGAAGACATCGTCTTCTGTACCCGATAAGAGAGCACTATAAGCAATTACAATATCATCTCCCCAATCAGGCTTTGGCAATCAACTTGTGCAGAATGACTCTGATGAATGGGGGTAAAAGTCAAAATCAGGCTTTTGAATTGGGTAGAATTTAAAAGATACTTAAGTGGAGTAAAAATTATGGACTTTTATTGTTCTATGGTATAAGAATTAAGAATGATGGGGCAAGTGTAAAAGATCTTAAGTTCAAGATTTAATACGACGATGTTAATTCTTGTTCCACAACACGGATTTTCCATTCCTACTTCGGGATAATTTCAAAGACCTCCCTGAGGTTTCATGAAATATCACTTATCTCTCTTGAGGTTTTGAATATCTCACTTATCATCCATTGAATTGACATTTTGGTAACATTGTTGACCCTTCTAATCAAAAGTAATATTAGAAAATTCATGTATGAGGAGAGAGACTATTTTAGTGCCCTTAATACCCTTAGACTATAAAAAGTGAACATTTTACAAACCAAAAAAAAAAGTACTAAATTGGAACCATCTTAAAAGTGAGGGGATGAAAGTCGATAAGGATTTATGTTATAACCAATAGTCACTTCCATAAAAGAGAGAGATAGTAAAAGCAAATATTATTCCTTAAACCATTTATAAAAATAAATCCCTCCATAGTATTGAAAGCAATTGGCATGTAAAACTCATACATTTGAGCAATAGATGAAATTCAACTTCAATATCATACAGATAATTTACTTAAAATATATTGACTTTTTTATGGGTGTAAAAGATGAAAATTGTATTACAAAAAGAAAAAGTCAGAATTTGAAAAATTACAGAGTTTGGAGCTTCAATTACTTCATTCTCTTGTGTTCTACTTGAATAGGAACAAATAAATAAATAGATAAATATAACTATGAAACACAAAAAAAGGGAAAAAAAGAACTTGCAGGTATTTTTCTCCAAATATACTGAATATTTCATTGATTAAATCCTATATTTCATTGACATTTGCAATTCATATATATATATATATATATATATATTCTTAAAGAAAAACACGAAATTTAGAGAAAGAAAAACAAGTTTAGAAATTTTAAGTATGAGGGTATAATTAATAATTCTTCACCTTTGATAGTCACATATGGTTCCACTATCACTTTAAGGGTGCTAAGCAAGATTTTGAAAATCTCAGGGGAGCTAGATGATATTTCATGAAACCTTAAGGGCGATTTTTAAAATTATCCCTCCTACTTCATATTAGAGGCAAAAAAAAAAATTTTTTTTTGGGTAACTTGAAAAATCATGTCAAGAAACTAAATCATGGTCCTCATGATCTTAACATACTCATCATTTCGTTGTAAACTTATCAAACTGTTTTTTTGAAAAAAAAAAAAAAAATCAGTTGGGACTTTTGGTTTCCGATTTATTTAGCATCAGCTTTGACTAGCCAAACACGGTTTGCTTCAACTTACATAGCTAATGAGTCGAATGCTTGCGAAATTCCATATTTTGGCAATTTGATCAAGCGGTTGCAAAGTTTGTCCCTTTCTCTCTTTGCACCGAACATTAACCCGGATTTAGAAATAGACATCAGCAAATTGACATGCTACCATGAGTTGCATGCTACATTAGCGACTACGGTTACTGCATAAGCAAATTTCTTATCTGTTTCTAAAAAAAGTAACTCTTGGAATACTTTTCTCTTTGATTATTCTCTATGTAAAATGAAATGTCAGTTGGAGGTAATTATTTACGGAGAAGCATGAAAGTCTTGAGCACAATTAGGAAGCAGCACAAAGACTGTCAATCAAATCTGATCAAATGTCACAACATTTGTCATCCCTATTAAACTTTAATGTGTTGCAGGATCATTTTGACGATGTCATTCATAATATATACCTATTGAAAGAATATTCGAGGAAATTTTGGGTGTGCATATCAGTTAGGTGTTCTTACACTACTGTAACTTGTATATGAAAAAACTTTTTTACTGTATATGTACGGGAGTTTTTATGAAATTTTAAATTTTATTGGTATATTTTTAAAAAAAATTTCAATTTCTTCTTCCACTCCAATTCACCACACATCGCCACTCCTCCCCTCCTTCCTTCTATATCGCTGCCACCTTCTTCTCCCCTCCCTCCTCCCCTCTTCTTTCTCCGCACCCCTCCTCTCCCCTCCACCCTCCCACAACTCCCTCTCCTCTAGTCACCGATGGCAACCAGATCCGACAACCAAAGGGGAGGGGATTGCGGAGAAGGGGAAAAGGAAGGGAGTGGAGGAAGAGGAAGCTAGGAAAAGTAGGAGGGACAGGAAAGTGGGTTGTGGCAATGGAGAAGAGAGGAGAGGAGTGGTGATGGGTGGTGCGTGGTAGATGAAAGAAGAAAGCGGTGCTAAAATTTTTTTTGTGTGTATGTGTATTTATTTATTAGGTGTATTTGAAAAAATTGAAATGCTTTTGAAGTATTTTTGGAGTGTCAATGTGAACTCCAAAAACAAAAACTAGTATACCAAAGAAGGGGCAATCCATACACACCTTTTAGCTCTTAGCAATAAAATGTCAAAAATCTTTATTCATTTATTCCAGCCTAGGCCTTTAGGCCCAAATGTGAGGCTTGATACTATTGAGAACCAGGTCCAATTTAGTGATGTGGAAGCCCGTAACGAAAGGCATACAATTAGGCCCAATTTTTTGACCCGTCACAAAGCTCATGTGATAGTGTCATCCCCAGCAGGCACATGAGATCATAGAGGTATAATTCTCTCCCTCTCTCTCTCTTCCCTGCATACTCAAATTTGTGTAGGAGTAACATTCTTCTGATAACAAAAAGGGGATGAACATATTTAAAGAAGAAATGTTTATTAGTTGAAGAAGATCAAAGCCCAAACACTGTGAAATCAAATCTATGGACATTTCGATATGATCTGCATCTAAGTACATTTTCTTGAAGCAATAATGAAGCGGACGGTGTATGCTCCCACTAGTCTCAGATCCTAAATGTATGCCGCCGTTGATGTTGTCAATTGGTAATGACCTATGCTAGCATCTTCGAGGCAAATGGGCTACCACTAGGATAACTGGTGTAATCCTACAGCAAGATAAACGATAGAAGTTGGACTATTCTAAGTTCTTACGAATGAGATCAAGGCATTGTTCTCACCTGTTTTAGATTTTGCAAATTTTAATTTATGAAAAGTGATTATAAAGAATAATCAGAATCGATAAAAGTTATTCTTTAGCTGATTATGAATTTTAACATTTTTAGCTATTAAAAGACTATAATCTAGATAGAATAGCAAATGAGAACATCATCAACAACTGATTGTTCATGATCAGAATCTGTAATCAGCAAAAATAGTTAACTAAGAACAAGTCTTGAATGTGGGATACAGTTTTTCAATATATGTTCGTCTAGTCTCGATTAAACATATTGATCATAATGAAATAATATACATCGAATCTAGGGTTGCAAATAAATCAAACCACTCACTAGTCGGCTCAATTATATATATACACACACACATATATATATATGTATTTAATAGTGAAATAACATAGATATTCCTAATATTTTTGTTATTTATTAAGAAAAATTCATTTTTCTAAAAAATAAATAATTATTTTTTATTTTTTAAAACTTGAGTAGGCTCGAGCTCAAGGTCGACTAGATTTAAATTTGAGGTCAAATTTGATCTCAAGTTTCACATTAAAAGTTCGTCAAGATTGAACTCAATTTCAAGCTTGATAAATTTGAGTTGAAACACTGCTCGATTAGATTAAAACTCAAATCGATTCAGTTTGTTTGCAATCCTTGATTCGAATCCATAACATTCGGTGACCAAAAAAACAGGACAATATGATAATGGAATTGGGATGTCTTGTACTAACACTCGAAATGTAAACAGCTAATGATTTTGGCCTGGTTCAGCCAATTTTCCAACTTGAAACTAGACCTTAGAAGTTAGAATTGCCATCCATGCTTGATTACATCCATCATTTCTTATCTTATCTTTACCTACATAGAAAAACACAAGACTTCTACTCCCACAACTGACCCCATGCTGGCGTCTAGAGCCGGAAGGATTTGTTAAAAAAAAGTTTCTCCCAAAAATGGCCTCAATATTTAGACTTTTGACCAGAATAGTGCATCAGTGTTGAAGGCATTTCCGTATTTTTACTTGAAATGATTACTTTACCCTCCAAGAGAACACAGCACCTCGGAACAGTCGGAAACTGTTGAGGCCCATTTTTGACCTTTCGCACATCGCTGTTGCTCCTTTGTTCGTCAGCATCCGCATTTCTCCATTTTTGCTTTGCTGTTTCAGACGGAAAGGACAGAGAGCAATTCACCTACTCTACCCCACAGTAGCCATGCCTATTTCTCTTTCATTTTTTTGTTACATAATCTCTCCTCTTCGCGTGGCAATCATACTCCTTTTTTTTTTTTTTGTTAATATGATAGAATTTATTTTAGACCTACTTCTACTTTATACCAGGAGGAAAGGAGATCTAAAAAGGTCCAAGAAAAATTTAGAAGGGACTAAATCATCACCTCAAATGGGTGCATAGACATCCACTCGCAAATTTTTTCATAAAAAGCCTGAATTTTTAAGAATAATTTGATCAAATTCCTTAATCTATATCCAAGTAGAGTTATAAAATTCTTTTGATAACTAACTACTCTAACAATAGTTCACGTGGCAATCATATTCTAAAAGGGTGAAATGTGGAATTCTTGGTTACTATTAGCTATTTGTACTTGCAGGCATGAAACCCACAAAGCTTTCCATAGATTAGGTGCAAATTTTTGCCCTAAAAGTCGGATTTTTTTGGCCCAAAAAATGGTCCGTCATCTGATTCACTAAGCCCATACGAACCCTTATTTCTCAACCTTCAGATCTTTGCCAACGATTTCAAAATTTTACTCTCTCGACTTCGATTTGATGGCTGCGTATTTAGAAGGAAGTAGAATCAGTACTAAAAAGCGGAGGAAGAAAAGGGTGCTTGCGGCTTTATAGGATATGTATGTCTTATTTCAAAATCCGTTTTGTTTTACTTACTGGCCGGAAGTGCTCCCCTCACGCGCATAGGCTACAAGAATGTTGAATCAAATTTTCATTTGGGACTTTTATCAAACGGATTGTAGGCACAAGAAAGATTGAAGATTTTGTAGGAAATAATATAGTAGTCAGCCCGAAATTTTGCAGAAAGCTAAACTAATTCAAACACAATCACAGAACATTGAAATTTCAACAAATATCACATAGAGAAATTAAAAGGCAAGAAGACACGTGACATTTCATTTTTAGAAAATAACAGAGTAACAGCAGCAAAAGGGTTAAGGAGTTTTTACAGTGATTTTCCAACTCACGGTGCCGGTGGCTGATTCCAGCGAGTGGCGGCAGCTCCAGCCCCATTGACACGTTTTTGGATGGAATCTGATTCCTTCTCATTTTAGGCGAAACATGGTAGGAGATTCCTTAGCA
>NW_020864306.1:0-64740 GCF_003713205.1 Coffea eugenioides | reverse complement strand
TGAGAAGCAGAATTTCAAAAATTCATGGGTATATGGCCTGAATTTAAAGTCATATCTGTCATTGGAATTCTTGGCTAGAATCACCCCATTGAGGTCCAGAATTAGGAGTTTGCTATTTGAAGCCTTTCGAGAAGCAGCTCGAGTTATCCTAGCAAGTGGCCTTTCAGTTTGCACTGAAAAAAAAAAGAATGTTACATAAAGCATTCCTTTAACATTGACTAGTGGATGATAATATTAAGACAAAATGTACCTCCTTGGACTTCAGTCTCCTTTCCCAATTTATTGTCATTCAAAAAGGAAGCATAATTGAAGGGGTCTGCCAGTTTACTCATTGCAATCTCCAAGGCCATAAACTTCCTAGCAATCCTAGCATGAGTCTGATATACAAATATTAGTTGGATGCAATAAACTAGCATGAGTCTGACAACAAGCATTTGTGTACTTACTGATTTAGTAATGTTGGGTCGGCGTCCCATTGCCCAACATTGTATAAATTTCAATGTATAAACACCACAACTTGATGCATCCTTCTGTCGTGAATTATGATTTACAAGATAAAAAGTCCAGCTCCAATCCTTATTCAAGAATTTATTCAAAATCCATACCTAAGCCCCCAAAAAAAAAAAAACCAAGGGGAAAAAGGTCATCTTACTATATTTCATATTAATATAAGCTGTAATTTAATATAAGCTGTAATTTCTCTTGTAATACCAGAAGATGCATTATTCCATCATAGAATGTTGTGTCATTTTGCAGAGGATCAACAATGTAGATTTCTTTTTCGGTGACATGAACGATCATCGGAAACCAATGTGATTTATGAAGTATGGCGAAGAAAATCTGCAATATAAGACAATAAACACTATCTAATAAAAAAATTATCCTATCTTATAATAACCATGAAATGAGTACACAGATGTAAATTAAAATAATTGCTGCCTTCTACTTTATAGATGACAAAGCAATGAAAGTTATTGTATACCTTTTCTGCATTTTTCATTAATTCCTCCAGCTTTTCAAGATGGAAAGCCTTCACAAGGCTCTCTTTTATGGATGGAAATTCTATGACCATATAGTGCTGCAATGAAGTGAATGACAAGCACGAGTCAAATATAAATTTTGCGATTCAGAAAACTATATGTCACATTTTAAAACAGAATAAGTACAAATATTAGAACTTACCAATGCCATCGGATGGAAAAAAAAGAAATTCTTGTAATCTTTCTGGAGTAAATCAAAGTATTGCAGTATAACCTTAAAGTAGTGGAACAAAAAGAACAGATTGAGTAAAACATCATTCAAACAAGAAAAGGAAGAAGGAGCTATTACTATTCAAAAGAGTAAAAAACTCAACTTTGTCATTGAGCCATGCACTAGGACATGTAGCTTCCTTCAAACTTTTTTTCGTAATATGAAAATCGGCACTCTCATCTACCTCCTCCACATAACTGTGCATGATGAAAAAGAAATCACAAATGCTACATAACAATGCAGTAAATTCATTGATTAAGGCCACCAGAATGCAACATACTCTGCAGATTCAACACTGTCATTGAGATAAAATTCTATAGCTGCGTCCAACTCACGCTCCAAATTTCCAGAAACTTCTACATGACACTGGTTTAGAGCTGAAATTAGTACATAAATTAAAATCGGACTAGAAAAACACAAGGAACACGGCTTACATCTTTTAGAAATGCTAGCGATTCCATTGTCTTCTCTTTCACCTCCAAGGCACCAACCAATTGTGTAATTTTTTTCAAATTTTCTCCAAACTAGGAATAAAAGAACCACGTTAAACATTCTGGTTGACATGAATTAAAGAGGCAACAATAGGATTAAAAAGAGCGCAATTGACATGCACTTACCACATCATGACCTGGAATTTCTTCTATAAAAACAACCTCAGAATTCAAATTTTCATGCTGAGGGTCTTGTACTCGTGCTTTTCGTTTTTTTCTTTCGTATGTCACTATTCCATGAAATTTTTCTGGTTTCCTCCGGACCCTCGCCTCTTGTTCAGGCCTATCAAATGGTCTAGAAATGATTTGTTGTACAGCCCATCTTGGCATTGCTTGTTCTGGGGACTTCTTAGGACTACAGGCACCATCAACATGTGTTTCATTTTCATCATCATTGACGGGAGGTGGATGTAAGCCTAGATGATGTTCAATGTGGTCCAGGCGAGTATCCAGTCGGGCTAAATGATGGTCGATGTCGTCCAAGCGACCGAAAAGCCGCTGCCAATTGGTTTGGGCCGGAGGAGGATGTGGTGCTGCAGTAGATGGTCCAGATTCATCGCGACCATGTCTAGCCTTCTGTCTCCGCTCCTGAACAGGGCGTGGAATGTTCCCCGTGCCAATACCAAGCCGACGGAGAGTAGTAAGAGTCATTTCAGCTCGTGGAGGAACATTCTCCCGTCTCATGCCTTCCAAGCGAACCTCAAAACGGGGGAAGATTAAAGTCAGTAGACGAGGAAATGAAAGTTTGAAGGAAGTTGTCTTACGCCTCGCCGTAGACCTAATGTGGCTGATGATGATGTTCGGCAATGAAATTCGAGCATACGGGGAAGTTCGGTTGTGGAACATGTAATCAAGGAAGTAAATATCGCTCTTGCGAACCTCCGTGTGCCCCGTCTTCTTTGGGATGACATTGTGAGCCATCATGTAAATGATAAGCCGATGACGAGGTTCGAAGACATTCGCCAAAATGGTCTCCTTCCTTGTAGAGCGAAAAGGTTGGTACTCAAGACCAAACCTAGCCATGGCCAGCGAGGGATCCCACCTCCTATTCGGGGGAACAAACTCCTTCTTCAAATCTACTGGACGGCCGTCATCCATACACCCCAAAATAGCGGCCAAATCTTGACGTGACAAGGTGATTCGTCTTCCACGTACCCAGGACTCAACTATTTCTCCACTATGGCGCGCCTTACTCTCAATGTTAGCGTAAAACTCGCGCACCAAATCGGGGTAGTAATGGTTTGGTAGGGTGAGAATCGGCGCCCATCCCAGCTGAGCAAAAGCCTCTGAGATGTTATACATCATCTCAACTGTTGGGTTGACATGCATCTCAAACAGGAACTCCAAGTTAGCATGCTCCTCATGCCATTCTTGATTCCTGCGATTATTGAACCTAGCACCGTCAAATACCGATCTACCAGCTCCACGGGAGGTGCCCTCACCAGGCTGTCGGTTAACTGGTGGA
Organism: Coffea eugenioides; assembly: GCF_003713205.1. Taxonomy (NCBI): domain Eukaryota; kingdom Viridiplantae; phylum Streptophyta; class Magnoliopsida; order Gentianales; family Rubiaceae; genus Coffea; species Coffea eugenioides. Next base: position 61,533 of record NW_020864306.1, on the reverse strand, counting down.
GGAGAAGGTGAATTCTCCTCCTCAGTCACCTCCATCTCCTCATTAACCTCCCTCTCCTCACTACTAGAGGATGAAAGTACCGCTCTTCTTCCCCTTGGCATAGTACCTAAAAGAAAATGTTGCAATTAACCACATGTATTTCGACACAATGCACAATTTGGCAATGAATATCCTAAAATGATCCAAATAATCTCTAATGTGTCCTTGCAAGTGACAATTCGTCCAATAACTAATGTAAGAGACCGAATCAAGAAGAGCCATAATTTATGCCAAAAATTGCTCAAAATCACCAATTGAAACAAGATATTGAATAATTATAACCCAATCAGTGAAATTAACAACAATTATGGTTATAACTATTTAAACTTAACAATAAAAATATACTTATAGCTATAATCATGTTTAAGCAAAAATTAAACCAATTAACTCACCAAATCAACCAAATTACTCACTATACACAATGCACATGCTCAAACATCACCAACTAGCCATTCTTAACCATAATTAAACATCACCAATGGCTCAAAAACATCCTAACTTCATTTGTCGATTTCCTTCAAATATAGCAATTATGAATTTATAAAGCAATAATGACCAACAAATTGCTACATTTAAACTCATAAACATACTTAAACAATCTCAATGAGCATGAATAAATTCAAAAAAAAGTCAAATACATCATCAAATTTTCGACATTAAAAGATGTCAGATAGCTCAGGATAAAAAATATGACCTTCAAAAATCAAAAGCTTTGATGAAGAAACTTACCTCAATCACGTAGAAGGATGTTTGGTGATGCTAAAAATGCAAAAAGCCCTATGAAACAACCTCCAATTGACCTCCAATTGAAGAAATTAGAGTTGAAGAACCCTAACCTTCAATCCTTCAAAAACTGAATTTGAGGTGTTTTTCTTGGATTTTAATCAGTTAAAAAGGTTGTATGAAGCTCAAAAGGTGTTGGGTGATGATTTCTAGCAAGATTATGGAGTAAAAATGAAGAGTTGTGAGTTGGGTAGAAAGGAAGAGGAAAAACGCGCCTGAAAAATGGAGAAGAGAAGAAGAAATGAAGCTGAAATCGCGTTCCTGGAGGCTATATTCGGACACATAAAACGCGACTAGAAACGCTCCTTCAACTCGCGTTTACTAAGTCGCGTTTCCTGCACAAATCCTGCAGGAACGAAAACGCGACTATGTTGGAAAACGCGAATTTTAGTCGCGTTTATAAAGTCGCGTTTTTGAATCTTGATCCAGGCTTGAAAACGCGATGTTTATGACAAACGCGACTTTGTGTCGCGTTTTGAAGCGCGTTTTCTTCAGTCTCGTTGCAGAATTTGAAACGCGTTTTGATGAAAACGCCACTTGGAAGCGCGTTTTCATGCTAGGTGCGTTTTCTTCTGCAATTTTTTGCAGAAAATGAACTGTGAAAAATTACCATTGGTAGCCCAATCACTCAAAATGCATCATAAATCATTTGTTTGTAAAATTTATCGATGTGCACACATGTAAAACATTAAAAACATGCATTTTACCTCTTTTAAACGGATCAAATAACCTTGTAACGCAAATCGAGGGATGAGTTGCTTGATCAAAGTTCACTTTTTTTTTACCTCAAATGGTCATTTTTGCTTCCAATTGCCAACCCTATAACCCATTTAAATAACCCATTTAAATAACAATCCAATATCAACCCGCCCATAACCTGTCCAATTGCCAGGTACAGTGGTGAGTGATAGTAATTGTACATATTAATATCCCTCATTAATTCTCCTCTGATAATGCTTTATATCTCGAATGAGACTCCATTTGTGATGTGATGTATGTGAGATAAAAACCGAGATACTTAATGGGGACAAATTGTAATTAATCCAATATATTTATAGTGCCATTTCGGAGCCTGATTTGTAATTTGGTCATAAATTTCCACTAGCATGTAGAAAAAATGGAAGATATTACACTACGAAAAAGCAGAAGAAAAACCTTTCAATTTTAGCAGTCGAAAGAAAACTACCACAAAACAACCGGAGCAGTTAAAAAACAGTTGTCACTAGCAGCAATCCAGCAGAACCAAAGATAAATGGAAAATTGATAGCACTTCAGGGTTTAGGGTTTAGAGTTTAGGGTTTTTTTTTTTTTAGGGTTTAGGGTTTAGGGTTTATTTCAAACGGATGCTATGGTTAGAGTAGTGAAATTGCAGGAGGAAAAGAAGCTAATACAAGGGCTCTTTGAGAGGATGAAAACGAAGGGGAAAGAATCAGAGACCACCAGGAATTCTATTGATGAAAGTTTAAAGGAGATCAAGACCAGGGAGGGAAGACTGGAGAGCCTTATGCCTCTGCTGATGCAGTGTCGTCTCTTCAGTCAACGTCTTGCTGTTAAGGGAACTCTTCTTGTAAATAAAACCAGTTCCATATTTTATAATAGTGCATCAGTAGGTTGCTGGGACAGGTTGTTCCTTTTCTTTGGACCGTTGTCCAAACTCTGTACAGGTTAAGGAGATATATATAAAATGCTAACGTTTAGGGGAAAAAAAAAGTATATGCTGTCACTGAGAGCTTATTCCTCATTGATACGTGAGAAGCAGCTGAGCTATTCTGGGTTCAACAGAATAAGTCAACTACTTGTAGAGAACTAAGCATGATTAGATGAGAAATTTGATAAACATATTCTTTTCAGGGGAATATAACGCTGTGGTCATTTGTCTTGGTGCCAGAGCAGCTTTTCTGCCAGAGTTTTCTGGAATACTTCCCTTGAGAACATGTAGAGGTGTTGTTACACGCATGCAGCTTTCTGATAATTTCAGGTACCTTTGAGGCTCAAATAACTCATATTCACCTAGTTTATTATTCTAAGGAACTGATAAAACTTTCAGAGACCAGTCGGTTCAACATTGCAAATTTAATATTGTGAATATCCAATATTTATGGTTGCAGAAAATCACTTATCTTCTGATATTGGGAGAAAACCTTAGTAACTAGTGCATCCTATACAAGTAAAATTTAGGAGCCAAATGAGGAATGCTCTTTGCTTCAACAAAATGGAACTAAAATCATAGAAAACAGTAACAGTAACCGGAGCACATTTGAGTGCTAAAATATTCCGGGACTTCCAGCGAGTCAGGTGTTTGCCGTTAAACACGCGGTTCCGCCAGCTGATTTCCGTCTACCAGCAGCCTCTACCAGTGGTTCAGCAGGGGTCGAGCGAAGGTCAGGCAGCCACGGAACGCTGCCGGGTCTGCTCCAACGAACTGCAAACACAAAATGCCATTTTAAGTCTAAGTCACAAATTCTCAGTTTTTGGCAGAAAAGCACCAAATGGTCGGAAACCTACCATTATAGCTTCCGCCAAGATATACAGGCCAGCAGCACAGCTGGCCTGTACAGGGTGCTGACCAAGAACCATCAATTCCAACGCAGCAGCACCAGAGTATTTGGATAGAGATTCAACGGCCAGAACAAAATCTTCGGCGGCAGAGAAAAGACCCAGAAAACTCATTCCACACAGGATAGAACATGAGAGAACGGCGACGTGCCATTCATCCTTACTACTGACTACAATGCGCCCGTAGGCAAAAAGAGCAATATACCCAGCCTGACGCGCAAAACGTCTCCGACGAAGCCAACCAATGGCACGATCAATCCGATCGCTCCAAATAAAATGTAAAACTAAAAATGTCACAAGTGGGTAAGTGAAAACCAGAAAAAGCAGCACGAACTGTGGAATGACGCCAAGAATCAGAAGAGATGTCCAAAGGCCAGCTGATGAGACGAATATGAATGCAATAACATATCTAATATATTCCTGAAACGCCTACAAAGACATAGAAAAAAAGTATATATAAAGTTCTTGGAGGTTAATTAGAAGAAGAATAAAAAAAGAAAGCAAGTTACTATTGATCTGTAAAATCTGCAGCTGAAGGCGCGAGAGAGAGAGAGAGAGACAGAGTATGTTAGGCCTTAGTAACCACAATTCATGGACCTTCAAGTACATTTCGGCCAAACCACTTAAACAATTCCACCAAGGATTTAACTCTTGCAAAAATTACTCAAATGGCCAAGAGCTTCATCAATCATTAGCTCTTGATGACAAACAATCATTCCTTACAACAATCAACCAGAAATTTAACTCAAAAACATAAAAGGAAGTCACGGCTAGCTTGCTCATAAATAACTCTAGAAATTCAGAGTTTAGTTAGCTAGATACACATCTAAACTCAGATTACCACAATAGCCTTTCACTAGAATCAATGTCATTCACACACAAGACAATTTTAATTCAAAAACAACATCTGATTCAGGTTTGTGCAAAACCTCACAGCTAAAGAGATGCTTTAACTAGACATATAATTTACAGAGCTACCTGTATTTTACCATTTAAATCGCAGAACCATGGAGCCAATCCTTATGCCTGGAGGCTACTGGCATCAGAAATTCAATTGCATATCAAGCCATGAATGTGTCAAATCTAGCCGTGCCACTAGACTTAAAAGCTTGTCAGATGTACAAACTACCATACCTCTAGCACTATTGCACTTGGAGATGATAATGCAATGAATTCATCAGTGAAGCTCATTAGATGAATAATGCAACACTTTGTCAGTCTGATAAGATGAATAGCTGCGTAATCTAAGCAAATGTGTTTTGCAGCAAATATGGCAAGTGCTATCATAAATCTTGAGTTTAGCTATTTGTTTGCCTTTGTCAGCTGAATCATTCTCCACCAATGATCGACTTTTACTCCAGCAATAAAAAATTTAGTTGTATCATCATCTGGTACATAATTTATGACAGGCGATAGGCTTTATGATCCTGAACTCTAGAACAATTATATGCGTGCAAATTACCACAATAGCCTTTCACTAGGCTCAATGTCATTCACACACAAGACAATTTTAGCATGTAAGCTTCACTTGGAAATTCAGAAATGGAAGAATAAAAAAAGAAAGCAAGTTACTATTGATCTGTAAAATCTGCAGCTGAAGGCGCGAGAGAGAGAGAGAGAGACAGAGTATGTTAGGCCTTAGTAACCACAATTCATGGACCTTCAAGTACATTTCGGCCAAACCACTTAAACAATTCCACCAAGGATTTAACTCTTGCAAAAATTACTCAAATGGCCAAGAGCTTCATCAATCATTAGCTCTTGATGACAAACAATCATTCCTTACAACAATCAACCAGAAATTTAACTCAAAAACATAAAAGGAAGTCACGGCTAGCTTACTCATGAATAACTCTAGAAATTCAGATTTTAGTTAGCTAGATACACATCTAAACTCAGATTACCACAATAGCCTTTCACTGGGCTCAATGTCATTCACACACAAGACAATTTTAATTCAAAAACAACATCTGATTCAGGTTTGTGCAAAACCTCACAGCTAAAGAGATGCTTTAACTAGACATATAATTTACAGAGCTGCCTGTATTTTACCATTTAAATCGCAGAACCATGGAGCCAATCCTTATGCCTGGAGGCTACTGGCATCAGAAATTCAATTGCATATCAAGCCATGAATGTGTCAAATCTAGCCGTGCCACTAGACTTAAAAGCTTGTCAGATGTACAAACTACCATACCTCTAGCACTATTGCACTTGGAGATGATAATGCAATGAATTCATCAGTGAAGCTCATTAGATGAATAATGCAACACTTTGTCAGTCTGATAAGATGAATAGCTGCGTAATCTAAGCAAATGTGTTTTGCAGCAAATATGGCAAGTGCTATCATAAATCTTGAGTTTAGCTATTTGTTTGCCTTTGTCAGCTGAATCATTCTCCACCAATGATCGACTTTTACTCCAGCAATAAAAAATTTAGTTGTATCATCATCTGGTACATAATTTATGACGGGCGATAGGCTTTATGATCCTGAACTCTAGAACAATTATATGCGTGCAAATTACCACAATAGCCTTTCACTAGGCTCAATGTCATTCACACACAAGACAATTTTAGCATGTAAGCTTCACTTGGAAATTCAGAAATGGAAGAATAAAAAAAAGAAAGCAAGTTACTATTGATCTGTAAAATCTGCAGCTGAAGGCGCGAGAGAGAGAGAGAGAGACAGAGTATGTTAGGCCTTAGTAACCACAATTCATGGACCTTCAAGTACATTTCGGCCAAACCACTTAAACAATTCCACCAAGGATTTAACTCTTGCAAAAATTACTCAAATGGCCAAGAGCTTCATCAATCATTAGCTCTTGATGACAAACAATCATTCCTTACAACAATCAACCAGAAATTTAACTCAAAAACATAAAAGGAAGTCACGGCTAGCTTACTCATGAATAACTCTAGAAATTCAGATTTTAGTTAGCTAGATACACATCTAAACTCAGATTACCACAATAGCCTTTCACTAGGCTCAATGTCATTCACACACAAGACAATTTTAATTCAAAAACAACATCTGATTCAGGTTTGTGCAAAACCTCACAGCTAAAGAGATGCTTTAACTAGACATATAATTTACAGAGCTACCTGTATTTTACCATTTAAATCGCAGAACCATGGAGCCAATCCTTATGCCTGGAGGCTACTGGCATCAGAAATTCAATTGCATATCAAGCCATGAATGTGTCAAATCTAGCCGTGCCACTAGACTTAAAAGCTTGTCAGATGTACAAACTACCATACCTCTAGCACTATTGCACTTGGAGATGATAATGCAATGAATTCATCAGTGAAGCTCATTAGATGAATAATGCAACACTTTGTCAGTCTGATAAGATGAATAGCTGCGTAATCTAAGCAAATGTGTTTTGCAGCAAATATGGCAAGTGCTATCATAAATCTTGAGTTTAGCTATTTGTTTGCCTTTGTCAGCTGAATCATTCTCCACCAATGATCGACTTTTACTCCAGCAATAAAAAATTTAGTTGTATCATCATCTGGTACATAATTTATGACGGGCGATAGGCTTTATGATCCTGAACTCTAGAACAATTATATGCGTGCAAATTACCACAATAGCCTTTCACTAGGCTCAATGTCATTCACACACAAGACAATTTTAGCATGTAAGCTTCACTTGGAAATTCAGAAATGGAAGAATAAAAAAAGAAAGCAAGTTACTATTGATCTGTAAAATCTGCAGCTGAAGGCGCGAGAGAGAGAGAGAGAGACAGAGTATGTTAGGCCTTAGTAACCACAATTCATGGACCTTCAAGTACATTTCGGCCAAACCACTTAAACAATTCCACCAAGGATTTAACTCTTGCAAAAATTACTCAAATGGCCAAGAGCTTCATCAATCATTAGCTCTTGATGACAAACAATCATTCCTTACAACAATCAACCAGAAATTTAACTCAAAAACATAAAAGGAAGTCACGGCTAGCTTACTCATGAATAACTCTAGAAATTCAGATTTTAGTTAGCTAGATACACATCTAAACTCAGATTACCACAATAGCCTTTCACTAGGCTCAATGTCATTCACACACAAGACAATTTTAATTCAAAAACAACATCTGATTCAGGTTTGTGCAAAACCTCACAGCTAAAGAGATGCTTTAACTAGACATATAATTTACAGAGCTGCCTGTATTTTACCATTTAAATCGCAGAACCATGGAGCCAATCCTTATGCCTGGAGGCTACTGGCATCAGAAATTCAATTGCATATCAAGCCATGAATGTGTCAAATCTAGCCGTGCCACTAGACTTAAAAGCTTGTCAGATGTACAAACTACCATACCTCTAGCACTATTGCACTTGGAGATGATAATGCAATGAATTCATCAATTAGATGAATAATGCAACACTTTGTCAGTCTGATAAGATGAATAGCTGCGTAATCTAAGCAAATGTGTTTTGCAGCAAATATGGCAAGTGCTATCATAAATCTTGAGTTTAGCTATTTGTTTGCCTTTGTCAGCTGAATCATTCTCCACCAATGATCGACTTTTACTCCAGCAATAAAAAATTTAGTTGTATCATCATCTGGTACATAATTTATGACGGGCGATAGGCTTTATGATCCTGAACTCTAGAACAATTATATGTGTGCAAATTACCACAATAGCCTTTCACTAGGCTCAATGTCATTCACACACAAGACAATTTTAGCATGTAAGCTTCACTTGGAAATTCAGAAATGGAAGAATAAAAAAGAAAGCAAGTTACCATTGATCTGTAAAATCTGCAGCTGACGGCGAGAGACAGAGAGCGAGAGAGAGTCAGAGTATGTTAGCCCTTAGTAATGTGACAATGGAAGAATTGAGATGAATAGGCGTGGGAAAGGTTTGAACGTGGAAGAGAAATAAATGGGAGGGAAAGGGGGAGAGAGAGAGAGAGAGAGAAACAGAGAATTAATTTCTTGTCCCCAAATCTATTAGTACATTGCCTGGATTTATCAATGGTTAGACAGAATCTTTCCGTGCAGTTAACTACCATTTCAGCAATTCAGTTACAACGAATTTTGGCGCCAGTTTTGGTTGATGAGGCCCCAGTTTTGGTTTCAGGAATACTGGGTGAATACTGCCCCATTAAATTTGGCAGCCGATTTCTGTTGATTGATATTATTAATAAACCAATGATGATGGCTGCAATTTTCCAATAATACATAATAATAATAGTAATGCAAAAATAATCATAATACACTAAATATCTAATCTTTTGCTTCCAATCTCCCACTATTAAAGATTAAGATGACAATTTTATTGGGAAAAATACGCAAATTTAGTTCTCGATGTTTTGGGGGCAAACTAAATTAGTCCACAAAGTTTTGGCCAAGACTGCTGGCATATTAAATCAAGACTAAAAAATTAGTCTTGATGGGAGTGTTTTTCAAAAACTAATTTTTCAAATATAATAAAAGTTTTTAAGAAATATTCTAAAAGATAATCTAAAAATTAGTTTAAATTTTTTTAAAATTTTAAAAAATATCTCAAAATATATTCTAGAAACTCTTCTACTCTTAAATATCCCAAAATGTTTTCTGAAAATATCCCAAAATATACTCTAAAAACTCTGCTACAGCAAAATTTTTCAAAAACACCCCCAAAACAACTAATCCAAACGGAGCAAAAAGTTTATGTATTATTGCTTAGTAGTATCTAAGTCAATACAAGGTTTTTAGTAGTTATTGGAATCGATAGTAGTAGTTTATTATTTAAAAATTGGTGTTTTATTAGGTAATTTATTGCGATTGTCAAGACTTATTTACCAAATAATCGTGTTTGGATTACCAAATATTTTGCTTGCAGCATAAACACATTTTTCAATTCACCTTTTTATATTCTCTGCTACTTTTTATCTCACGTACATCACATCACAAAAAGTGCTACAGTAATTATTTCAAATAATACTCTATCCAAACACACTCCTAATTTATAAATAGGGATTTTTGTTATTATTAGCAGTTGAAAAAAATGAGAATTTGGTAGTATTGTTATCATGTGTGATTAATGTAGTACTAATTTATTCCTCTTCTCATGCATATATTCATCATGTGTGTAAATTACCTCCCTATTTATATTTATTTTGTGAAATGTGTGATCTCTTATAGATTTATTGTTAATTTTTAAATGCTTCAAAAATGTAGCCCCCAAAATTTTTAATCTTGGCTAAAATTGGTTATTCATGTTCAAGTTAAGTTAATATAGTCCTTAAGGTATTTAATTTCTAAAAAATTGGTCCATAATATTGCATATGATTTTAAAAAAATCACTAAACAAATATAAAAAGTACATAGAAACTCATAGAAGTTATAAAATCATTACCATATGTACCACTGTTGTAGCTTACTATATAAAGGCATATAGAAACAACTTTCAAAAGGTCCCACAAGTAGTAATACCATAATTACCGGTGGATCTAAGTGTGTAAACAAATCGAGTCAAGTTTGAACAGTGCACTATTCAAGTTTAGCTGAATTTAAAACACTTGAGCTGGAACTTAATTTAATTTTAACTTACTGAAGCGAGTTTGAGATCACTTAGTTTTAGTTAATTCAAACTCAATCAAGCTTAAATGGTACAAAATTGTAAATTACTCGAAGTGTTATGCAAATCAAACCAAATAAATGTCGAACTTCTACGATAGATAGAATGGGTGACTAAACTCCTTCCATAGTTTAAAAGTGCAAATGATCCATTGTTCACATATACTTGGCTTAGGCCCTTACTATTTTTTATTGATATAAAAGAAAAAAAATGATATATTAAAAAGTAAATTAAATCTTCTTGAGAGGATGCCTTAATTTATTGAGTGGCTAAAAGCCCCTAATTTACAATAATATGCGATTTCAGAATTTTGCCCCAAAATGATAAGAAAAAAAATAGAAATATATCAGCAAGTGTTTCAGGAGAAGATACCTTTGTCATGAAATAAAAAAAAAAAAAAGGAAAAGAAAAGAAGAACTCATGATTTACACATATGGAAACGTATGTGTGTGCACACAAATGTAAACAAGTTGGGTGCAGTGGAGGCCACCATTACACATTACACATTACACACAAACTGCACCCTTTATTGCTGTCTTTTCGTGCGGTACAAAAACAAAAAATCAATCAATTAGCATTGCATAACGCACATCTTTCTTCCTGTTGCTTTAGGTTTCTTTCTTGATTACACATACAATTCTTGCTATCATAAAACTTGGTGTCATTTTAAAATTTCTTATATATTAAACTCATACACTATTTTTTTAAGTGTAACAAGTTGAATAGTTTTGATCCAACCTTCAAAACCTATTGGTAATTAGTAGTACTAAAAAATAAACTACAAATTTCAAGTTTTGTTTTTGGATTGATGAATAACTGAATAAAAGATTTAAAATCCATCAAAATCGATCTAATTATAATTCACTAATTATTTAAATATATTTTAAATATCAAAATAATTAATAATTTATAAATTCAAAAATTTTCTAAATAATTTAAACAAAATAAAGGTAAAGGGATTCAAGAGGGTTTATTATCTTTTATCAAATCTCTCAATTTAAGTGCAGAAGTACATTTTCTCTTTCGTTATCATATATATATATATATATACCTGAAAAAATAATAAATATAAATTGAGAGAAATACCAAAGTACAAGAGCAGTTGTTGTAAACATAATTAGATTGATATATATATAGCAAAAGTAGGGAGAATTGGAGATGTCCATAGCTTGGAATTTTGATCAAAGCATCTTCAATCAACGATTTGTCTAACTCCTGTCTCTCTCTCTCTTGCTCATGAACCATTGGCAAATCTAATTAACCATGGCAGCCGAGACTGCCCCCCCTCCTCCGGGTGGGGGGCTGTCGGCCTCTTCCTCCCCTTTTAGGAAGAAGGCCTTCTCTGCGTTGTTTGAGCCACAACCGACGTCCGAGGTAGTGCAAGTTCAAGCGAGGATGACAACACACCGTGGAGAGCCTGCGGTGGTCTTCAGTGCGGCTGACATAGCAGTGGTTGCTGCTCCATTCCGCTACACTTTGGTTGGGAAGTTCTCTAAGGGGCGGCCGCTGCTGCCTGACCTGAGGAAATTCTTGTCGACTCTTGATTTGAAGGATACGGCGACTGTGGGATTGTTAGATGCTAGGCATGTGTTGCTGAAATTTCAGTGTGAAGCGGATTTCCTTCGCGTTTGGGGACGAAGTTTGTGGCACGTGAATGGATCCCCCATGAGGGTTTTTAAGTGGACATCTAAGTTCCATGTGAACAGAGAGTCTTCCCTTGTTCCCGTCTGGTTTAGATTGCCCAAACTCCCAATTCACTTATTTGCTAAGCCATGTCTATTTCATCTTGTCTCCTGCTTGGGTACGCCGCTATTCGTGGATGCGGCTACGTCTTCGTTTTCGCGACCGAATGTGGCACGGGTATGTGTTGAGGTGGATCTGCTCAAATCGATTCCGTCGAGGGTGTGGGTCGATATGGGAGATGGGGATGGTTTTTGGCAGGTTCTTATCCCTGAGAACCTCCCTAATTATTGCAGCCACTGCTATCGTCAAGGGCATGGCGAGAATCATTGCCGTGTGAAGCACCCTGATTTGCGTTTGCACAAGACGCAGGAGGATCTGGTCACAGGGGTGATGGGTGCAAAGGTTCGCTCCTCACCAGCTAACACGCAGCGTACAGAGGATGAGGAGCGAAGGGGGGTGAGTGAAGGAGATGGGGTGAAATCTGGTGCGACACAGAATTCGGGTAAGAGCCATTCCGAGGGGTCACTGCACGTTGACACCCCTACTACTGCTGTGGGAGATGCATCGTGCTTACTGAACCAGCTTGGAGGGTCTACGGTTGTGCTTGTGGAGAAGGGGATAGAGGCTGCTGCTGATGCCATTCTTCACGCTATGGCTGACCGCGTGATTGGCGAACCAGAGGAAGTGATGGAAGGGACTGCTAATACGGGAGAATTGGCGCTGGTGGAGCTGAACGTGGTAGCAGGCCCAGGCATGATGGAGCCCATAGAGGGGGCTGCTGTGCCAGGGCAAAACTGCAACGAAAAAGCTGTCAAGCATGGAAAAGCAAAGTTCGTTGTTGATGACCAAAGGGAGGGACCATGCGATCACATTGCTGGAAATGATTGTGAGGAGTCCCATATTCTAGTGGAGCAAATATTGGGAGATGGTCAGCAGCAAATGGCCGACAATACTTCAATTAGAAATCAAAATGCTGAAAATTCTAATTGGAATAAAAGTGATGGGTCCCAAGCTTTTGAGAAGCAGAATTTGGGAGACGATAATCATCAAAAGGTCGACACCACTGACCCCGACGTTGCCTTACCACTCCTTGTGGTTCCAAGTACAAGTACAAGAACAGAAACGAAAACCACGGTGCCTCAAAATCCAGTGCCAGCTTTCAAAGATGTGTTCGAAGAGGTTAAATGGGAAAAATTACATGGTACACTTCCCCGACCACATCAAATTAGTTTTATTCGTTCAAGTATAACATGCAATAACGACAAAAAAGAAGAAGAAGAAGTCGATTCACAACACGACAAACACAAAGATCAAGACCAGATCTAGTACAACAGCAATTTACCCAAGTGTTTTCAAAGAAAGCGAGGAAACAGCTTTCAAAAAAAGGTAAAACAATGCAAACACGTCAAGATCTCAAACCAAATTCCAATGCTCACTCGCAGTCACACAAATGTGGAGCACCCTCGTGTGGATGATTTCTTTGGATTGATCTGTTATGTCTTTACAATTCCTTTATATGTGTGTTTATTTTCCATCATTACATGTTTCTTTTTCTTTAACAGAGGTCAGGTTTGGCCCCCCTCTAATTTGATGTATTTTTTTTTCTCGGTTTTTAATATATATATAAAAAAAAAAGATTGATATATATACACCTAAAAAAATAATAAATATAAATTGAGAGAAATACCAAAGTACCAGAGCAGTTGTTGTAAACATAATAGATATATATATACACTGCTCACTGTATCTACACACTAGTGGTAGACGCACTTGCACTTCTACTTCTTCCCCCAACAACAAACCCACCGCACTCGTCCCCCTCATATTTCCTTCCCTTCATTCTTTCATTTCTTTTTCTTTTTATTTTATTTTATTTTTTTTAACCCATTCAATCTATCCATCTATCTATATGATGATCTATCCATCATCAGCCCCCTCCTCTTTTTCTCTTCTCAATTCTTCCACCATCCGTTAACAATAAAAATGAATAAATAAATAACTAATAAACAAAACCAAGAATTGATAATCCAGGGAAAGCTGCTGCTTAATACTAATAAGCTTCTCCTGATAAGGTTTTGATTTTCCTTTTGCCCTGGCCCAAATTTTTGAAAGCAAATGTATGGTGAATGGCAGTTATTGGAAATATTGTGAGTAATCAACAATTTTTCTCCAAAATTCTACAAATTTTATAGGACACAAAATGCAGAAAAGTGAGAAAAATTTTGAAATTTCATGGCAAAAAACTCATATAAAAGGAAAAAAAAATAACTAACTTTAACAAACGCTATCCTAAAGATATTCCATGTGTTATATAACGTAGATGCACTTATCCTAAACCGTTATGATTGCAGGTACATTATAAAATGGGAAAAAAAAAAAAGATGGGTCGTGCACTTGTCTTTATCTTTTTGTTATTTTCCTATTAACCTCTTGTGTTTACTAAAGGATTAATCTTCTATATACACTGATAGTGTATGCACTTTCATCATTAGATATATGATACATAATTTGAATTTAAAATTCAAATTTTGCATATGTGTCATATATCCAATCATGATATTGTATATACTATCAGTATATATAACATTTAATCTTTACAAAATTATCCAACAAATAAAGAGAACAATTGTTGTGCCTTTGTTTGTTTGCATACTGCATTCTTATCTTATATATACACAGTCTTTAAATGCCAATTTAAACAATTGTGTTATCTTTAGACATAAAAGAACTAACTTAACATCATTTAATTTTCATAACTATATTATTCGACTTAATATGTATTTTTTAAAGGACATTCTTGTATAATGAACTGAGCTACTCGTGTATAATTCAGTACTTCACTCTAAAAATGCTTCGCTTAAGGATAAAAATGGAGTTCAACCCTGAGTTTGAGTAACTTAAGTGAGAAATCGAGTTAGACTCGAGCTCCAAAATATAAACTCAAATACTAGCAAACCTTATTGAACTTTTGTATACATAATTTTAACTTTTTATAATTGTGAAATTATTTATAGATAATTTTCAAAATACCATAATATATACATATTTAGCTTTGCTTTCTCTTTTACTACGCTTCATTTTTCTCTAGCTATCACTATTTTTTCCCTAACAAAAATTCTCTCTATATCTTCACTCTGTTACTCCTATCTCTCTCTTAATTCCCACTTCTTTAATTTATTTTTCCAATTCTATGGTCATTACTATTTTATGTTATTAGTTCAAAATCAAAATCTAAAGTCAATTATTTACAGTGATTTAGAACTTTTGGAACAGGAACTTTCGGGTTTCCGTCTATGTCAAAATCAAAAGTTTTTAATATATTGTTTAGGGAATTGATTAGAAAATATTTCATGTTCTATTGAATTGTTTTTCTAGTTTAGAATTACTCGAGTTCAAGTTCAAGTATATCTCAAGTCGAATTTGAGTTGCAAAATTGAAGACTCAGCGAGCTCGAACTCAAGTTCAAATATACTTATTAGAATCGAATTTGAACTCAAGTGTAGTGAAATTCGAATTAGATTTGACTCGATTGCATCTTTAATCTAGAAGGATAGAGAGGTTGTATAAAATAATAAGATATAAGTAGCAGTGATCACATGAGAGCATCTCAATTCTCAAACATGAATATTTGGGGATAAAGGCAAAACAATACACACTTCTTACAACTCCAAAGACAAAAAGATTAAAAAATTCTAGCCATTAACTGAAGTATCTGATAAGAGTATATTTTACGTATTTTTAAGTGCATTTTATTAGTTAATTTTGAGTTGATTATTTAGTTTTATAATTAAAATAAAGAGGTTTTTGGTAAAATTATATATTTTTGGTAAAAGTGGATAATATTGTATTTTTAGTGATTTTAATGGTAAAAACTTCATTTTTATGCAGGAATGATGATTCAATCACCAATGGATGTCAAATGAGGTGAAAAGTAGATAATTGGTGATGAATTCAAGTGGTAACAAGAAGAATGAAGTGAAAAACGTTCAAGTGAGGAAATGCAATACAAGTCAGTTTTGACACTCTTCGGTATTTCGACCATATCTGGAGCTACACTTATCGGATTGAGGTGATCGTTATACCATTTTAAAGCTAAGAAAGAGATATACAATTCGTATGAAGACATCAAAATCCAATTCTGCCATTTCCATGGAAAAAAAGTCGGAATACAGAAGCTGCATTCTGTGGTCGGAAGTTAAAACAGAGGTTTGACTAGGTGATAGTATTTCGATCATATATCAGGCTAAAAAGCTCCGATTTGGATGATTCTTGAAGCATTGGAAAGCTAACGCAAAGAGCTACAACTTTTGTGTTTTTCACCAAAGCTAGTTCGGCCTTTATCATGGAGAAACTCGCAGTTGAAATAAGGCCAGAATAAACACGCGAGTAGAAAAACGCGAGTTTATGACGCGTTTTCTGTAGGCGCGTTTTATAGCCGAAATTCTGCAATTTGACTCAGCCATTTCTCGTGTTCATACCACTTTCCAGCTATAAGATGCAAGGGAATTCGATGCACATGCTTCAGAATACAAAAGGGCAAGAAAGGTGGCTTATTTTCAAGTCAAAAACCTTTGTTATTGACTATCCTAACAAAGTTTAGATTGGGGAATCAAAAGGTGGAATTTGACTTGGAAAAATGGAGCTTTGGAGTAGTTTATATGCAGAGACATTTGGAGAGAAGCAATTTTCATACGGGAGAAGCTTGAAGTTGCAGAAATGTAGCTCTTTTCATCTTCCTAGTGTTAGTTTAGCTTAGTATAAAGTAAGATAGTTCATCCATTCTTGTTATTAGTTAGATGAAGAAGAAGATGGAGGATGAAGAAGGCAAGGAAGAAAGCTCACGTGACAAGGGTTGTGTTCCTTCCAAATCTTTATCTTTTGTACTTGATTCCAAGTTTAGTTAATAAACAAGTTCTGGATTTTGTGTTTAATATGTGTATCTAAAGTTTATGCCTTGGGTTTGGTTGAATTTTCTATGATTGTTAGTGCTTATTATTTGGCTATTTGACTGCTATGATTTGAGCAAGTTATTTAGCACTTTAGCTCTTTAAATCATGATTAATCTGGTACCATTAATTGTGATTATCTAAGGTGTTATTCCTACAATGAAAATTGAGATTTAACATTAGTTCAAGAAGTGCTAAACATAAGGAGTACACTCACGAAAGTAGAGGTGCACCTATGTGGTTTTTAGTGATTCATTTCATGTAATTTTATTGAAGAAATGAACTTGTAACTAATTTCATAACCATGAAAATAGGTATGGATTAGTTATGAGTATAATTGATTCACTATGAAAGTAGGTTTCACATGTTTAAGGAAATTACTCCATAACTAGCCTAGATGTAGTACTCAATAATCCAAATATAGCACTTGCATGAGTAGTTAGGGATACCACAACCTAAGGAGCTTTTATTTGTTATTTTGTATAATTTCAGTAGGTTAAATTTGTTTACTTTATACTAAGCTAAACTAACACTAGGAAGATGAAAAGAGCTACATTTCTGCAACTTCAAGCTTCTCCCGTATGATAATTGCTTCTCTCCAAATGTCTCTGCATATAAACTACTCCAAAGCTCCATTTTTCCAAGTCAAATTCCACCTTTTGATTCCCCAATCTAAACTTTGTTAGGATAGTCAATAACAAAGGTTTTTGACTTGAAAATAAGCCACCTTTCTTGCCCTTTTGTCTTCTGAAGCATGTGCATCGAATTCCCTTGCATCTTATAGCTGGAAAGTGGTATGAACACGAGAAATGGCTGAGTCAAATTGCAGAATTTCGGCTATAAAACGCGCCTACAGAAAACGCGTCATAAACTCGCGTTTTTCTACTCGCGTGTTTATTCTGGCCTTATTTCAACTGCGAGTTTCTCCATGATAAAGGCCGAACTAGCTTTTGTGAAAAACACAAAAGTTGTAGCTCTTTGCGTTAGCTTTCCAATGCTTCAAGAATCATCCAAATCGGAGCTTTTTAGCCTGATATATGATCGAAATACTATCACCTAGTCAAACCTCTGTTTTAACTTCCGACCACAGAATGCAGCTTCTGTATTCCGACTTTTTTTCCATGGAAATGGCAGAATTGGATTTTGATGTCTTCATACGAATTGTATATCTCTTTCTTAGCTTTAAAATGGTATAACGATCACCTCAATCCGATAAGTGTAGCTCCAGATATGGTCGAAATACCGAAGAGTGTCAAAACTGACTTGTATTGCATTTCCTCACTTGAACGTTTTTCACTTCATTCTTCTTGTTACCACTTGAATTCATCACCAATTATCTACTTTTCACCTCATTTGACATCCATTGGTGATTGAATCATCATTCCTGCATAAAAATGAAGTTTTTACCATTAAAATCACTAAAAATACAATATTATCCACTTTTACCAAAAATATATAATTTTACCAAAAACCTCTTTATTTTAATTATAAAACTAAATAATCAACTCAAAATTAACTAATAAAATGCACTTAAAAATACGTAAAATATACTCTTATCAGATACTTCAGTTAATGGCTAGAATTTTTTAATCTTTTTGTCTTTGGAGTTGTAAGAAGTGTGTATTGTTTTGCCTTTATCCCCAAATATTCATGTTTGAGAATTGAGATGCTCTCATGTGATCACTGCTACTTATATCTTATTATTTTATACAACCTCTCTATCCTTCTAGATTAAAGATGCAATCGAGTCAAATCTAATTCGAATTTCACTACACTTGAGTTCAAATTTGATTCTAATAAGTATATTTGAACTTGAGTTCGAGCTCGCTGAGTCTTCAATTTTGCAACTCAAATTCGACTTGAGATATACTTGAACTTGAACTCGAGTAATTCTAAACTAGAAAAACAATTCAATAGAACATGAAATATTTTCTAATCAATTCCCTAAACAATATATTAAAAACTTTTGATTTTGACATAGACGGAAACCCGAAAGTTCCTGTTCCAAAAGTTCTAAATCACTCTAAATAATTGACTTTAGATTTTGATTTTGAACTAATAACATAAAATAGTAATGACCATAGAATTGGAAAAATAAATTAAAGAAGTGGGAATTAAGAGAGAGATAGGAGTAACAGAGTGAAGATATAGAGAGAATTTTTGTTAGGGAAAAAATAGTGATAGCTAGAGAAAAATGAAGCGTAGTAAAAGAGAAAGCAAAGCTAAATATGTATATATTATGGTATTTTGAAAATTATCTATAAATAATTTCACAATTATAAAAAGTTAAAATTATGTATACAAAAGTTCAATAAGGTTTGCTAGTATTTGAGTTTATATTTTGGAGCTCGAGTCTAACTCGATTTCTCACTTAAGTTACTCAAACTCAGGGTTGAACTCCATTTTTATCCTTAAGCGAAGCATTTTTAGAGTGAAGTACTGAATTATACACGAGTAGCTCAGTTCATTATACAAGAATGTCCTTTAAAAAATACATATTAAGTCGAATAATATAGTTATGAAAATTAAATGATGTTAAGTTAGTTCTTTTATGTCTAAAGATAACACAATTGTTTAAATTGGCATTTAAAGACTGTGTATATATAAGATAAGAATGCAGTATGCAAACAAACAAAGGCACAACAATTGTTCTCTTTATTTGTTGGATAATTTTGTAAAGATTAAATGTTATATATACTGATAGTATATACAATATCATGATTGGATATATGACACATATGCAAAATTTGAATTTTAAATTCAAATTATGTATCATATATCTAATGATGAAAGTGCATACACTATCAGTGTATATAGAAGATTAATCCTTTAGTAAACACAAGAGGTTAATAGGAAAATAACAAAAAGATAAAGACAAGTGCACGACCCATCTTTTTTTTTTCCCATTTTATAATGTACCTGCAATCATAACGGTTTAGGATAAGTGCATCTACGTTATATAACACATGGAATATCTTTAGGATAGCGTTTGTTAAAGTTAGTTATTTTTTTTTCCTTTTATATGAGTTTTTTGCCATGAAATTTCAAAATTTTTCTCACTTTTCTGCATTTTGTGTCCTATAAAATTTGTAGAATTTTGGAGAAAAATTGTTGATTACTCACAATATTTCCAATAACTGCCATTCACCATACATTTGCTTTCAAAAATTTGGGCCAGGGCAAAAGGAAAATCAAAACCTTATCAGGAGAAGCTTATTAGTATTAAGCAGCAGCTTTCCCTGGATTATCAATTCTTGGTTTTGTTTATTAGTTATTTATTTATTCATTTTTATTGTTAACGGATGGTGGAAGAATTGAGAAGAGAAAAAGAGGAGGGGGCTGATGATGGATAGATCATCATATAGATAGATGGATAGATTGAATGGGTTAAAAAAAAAAGAAAATAAAAGAAAAAGAAATGAAAGAATGAAGGGAAGGAAATATGAGGGGGACGTGTGCGGTGGGTTTCTGACGATAATTGAAAAAACCAAATTCTTTTTTCAGTACTTTCTTCATCTTCAAAATCCTCTTGTAAATATTTATGATTTATCTTATATGGTTTATTTATAACATTTATTTCTCCTTTCATTTGTGAATGGGTTGGAGAGTATTCTGATTGATTTTGATTTATAACTTCTGGAATAGGAGTTTTATATTTAAAATTTGAAGTGCTTTCTAAAGGAAAATTTACTTCAGTTGATTCATAATTAGAATGTCTTGCTGGTAATCACGAATAATTGATAGTCCTAGTTTTTTTTTCACACAGTTTAAGAAAAATTAGTTAATTTTGTTGGAAAAACAAATTTAGATTGCTATTTTCCTAAAATACCCTTACATGAAATAAAGTTGGCTTTTCATATATCAATATGTTTTAGAAAATCTAAATGCATTAAATGAGGTAGGTTATATTCAATACTAACAATCTATGCAGTTTATAGTAATAACAACTTACATTAAATAAAGGTATTTTAGAGAAATTAAAAGACAACTACATTCTTCAATTGAAAAATGGACTATAATTTGGGACAGATGAAAAAGGAAAACAAGACTATTAAAGTGGGATGGAGGGAGTATTAGTTTTTTAAAAAAATTACTTGTGTATTGTGCTTTTTGAACAACTTTGGATCATTTATTGATTTGGGAAGTGAGTGGCTATCCTTAAGTTTCACACGGAGAAAAATGTGACCACTAGTTGAACTAACTCATTAATTAACTCATTATTCAACTTAACATGGATTTTCGTACATGATTATATTATCTAACCAAATAAATTTGCAATTTAACAAA
Organism: Coffea eugenioides; assembly: GCF_003713205.1. Taxonomy (NCBI): domain Eukaryota; kingdom Viridiplantae; phylum Streptophyta; class Magnoliopsida; order Gentianales; family Rubiaceae; genus Coffea; species Coffea eugenioides. Next base: position 40,667 of record NW_020864306.1, on the reverse strand, counting down.
AATAGCATAGCACAAATAAATAAAGCAACATAAAAAACATGAAGGGCATGTTCTCAACTGATCTTTTAAATCTGATTTTAATTTTGGATTTATGAAAACTGATTTTGAAACTTGATTTTAGATATTTTGGGCCCCAAAAGTTAAAAGTATGTCTTAATTCTTAATTGCTTTAAGATTCAGATTATGGCCTAATTTATTTTATATGCAAAAAAAAAATCCTTTAAACTTTAACATAATTACTAAACTACATAAAGATTAAGTAAATATTTTTGCCACACATCTCTCTCCATTTCTTCTTACTCGTTATTCCACTTCTTGATTCATCCGTTTTTCCCTTCTTCTTTTTCTTATTCAACATTTAATCTTCATAAGAAAAATAATTAATTACGTTAACACACCATGTCAGTTGTACAAAAGTTATTTATGTCTCACATAATGGCAATTTGGTTATCTTTTTGTTGAGATTAGCTTTTCAACATTTTGAAGAACACTTAAGTATTACCAAAGGAGCTTTATTAACTATAAACTAGAACACAAGAGTTACTCTACAAAATCTTTTAAAAATCAATTTCACAAAATCAGCTTTCACAAAATTAGAATCACTAGAAAACAATCCTGCAAGTCCTAAGCTACGTTTTAGATCAATTAAACCAAATTTGCATAGAATTATTTCATTTTGACATCTAAAAATTGATTATGCTAAACAATAAAAATGGAAACATTTTATTCTTACATGCATGCCACAAAGTGGAACGATTAAAAATTTTTTGACATCATTCTTTGGGTAATAAGACATTTCATTGTGGCCATTCAATACAAAACATACTAGTTTTCCTTTGGGCGCTACTTAACCAATTTTTCCCATAAAGAGCTGGTACAAAACATACTACAAAGCCTGCCAGTTTCCCATAAAGAGCTGGTATGGTATGGGTAATTTATTGTTTTTTTAACTTTCACATATTTAATTTATGTTAAATACAAAACATACTAGTTTTCCTTTGGGCGCTATTTAACCAATTTTTCCTATAAAGGGCTGGTATGTTTCCCATAAAGAGTTGGTACAAAACATACTACAAAACCTGCCAGTTTTCCATAAAGAGCTGGTATCTTATGGGTAATGTATTATTTTTTTTAACTTTCATATATTTAATTTATGTTAAATACAAAACATACTAGTTTTCCTTTGGGTGCTATTTAACCAATTTTTCCTATAAAGAGCTGGTATGTTTCCCATAAAGAGTTGGTAGAAAACATACTACAAAACCTGCCAGTTTCCATAAAGAGCTGGTATCTTATGGGTAATTTATTATTTTTTTTTTAACTTTCATATATTTAATTTATGTTAAATACAAAACATACTAGTTGTCCTTTGGGCGCTATTTAACCAATATTTCCTATAAAGAGCTGGCATGTTTCCCATAAAGAGCTGATACAAAACATACTACAAAACCTGCCAGTTTTCTATAAAGAGGTGGTATGTTCTAGGTAATTTATTATTATTTTTATACTTTCACATATTTAATTTATGTTAAATACAAAACATACTAGTTGTCCTTTGGGCGCTATTTAACCAATTTTTCCTATAAAGAACTGGTATGTTTCTCATAAAGAGCTGGCACAAAACATACTACAAAGCTTGCCAGTTTCCCATAAAGAGCTGGTATGGTATAGGTAATTTATTATTTTTTTACTTTCACATATTTAATTTATGTTAAATACAAATCATACTAGTTTTCCTTTGGGCGCTATTTAACCAATTTTTTCTATAAAGAGCTGGTACAAAACATACTACAAAACCTGCCAGTTTCCCATAAAGAGCTGGTATGTTATGGGTAATTTATTATTTTTTTTTAACTTTCATATATTTAATTTATGTTAAATACAAAACATACTAGTTTTCCTTTGGGCGCTATTTAACCAATATTTCCTATAAAGAGCTGGCATGTTTCCCATAAAGAGCTGGTACAAAACATATTAGAAAACTTGCCAGTTTTCCATAAAGAGCTGGTATGTTCTAGGCAATTTATTATTATTTTTTTACTTTCACATATTTAATTTATGTTAAATGGAAAACATACTAGTTGTCCTTTGGGCGCTATTTAACCAATTTTTCCTATAAAGAACTGGTATGTTTCCCATAAAGAGTTGGCACAAAACATCTTACAAAGCCTGCCAGTTTCCCATAAAGAGCTGGTATGGTATAGGTAATTTATTGTTTTTTAACATTCACATATTTAATTTATGTTAAATACAAAACATACTAGTTTTCCTTGGGGCGCTATTTAACCAATTTTTCCTATAAAGAGCTGGTATGTTTCCCATAAAGAGTTGGTAGAAAACATACTACAAAACCTGCAGTTTCCCATAAAGAACTGGTATCTTATGGGTAATTTATTAATTTTTTTTAACTTTCATATATTTAATTTATGTTAAATACAAAACATACTAGTTTTCCTTTGGGCGCTATTTAACCAATTTTTCCTATAAATAGCAGGTACAAAACATACTACAAAACATGCCAGTTTCCCATAAAGAGCTGGTATGTTATGGGCAATGTATTATTATTTTTTAACTTTCGCATATTTAATTTATGTTAAATACAAAACATACTAGTTTTCATTTGGGCGCTATTTAACCAATTTTTCCTATAAATAGCTGGTACAAAACATACTGTTATGGGCAATTTATTTTTTTAAAATTTCACATATTTAATTTATGTTAAATAGCGCAACTAGTATGTTTTGTATTTAACATAAATTAAATATATGAAAGTAAAAAAATAATAATAAATTGCCTAGAACATACCAGCTCATTATGGAAAACTGGCAGGTTTTGTAGTATGTTTTGTACCAGCTATTTATAGGAAAAATTGGTTAAATAGCGCCCAAAGGAAAACTAGCATGTTTTGTATTTAACATAAATTAAATATGCGAAATTTAAAAAATAATAATACATTGCCCATAACATACCAACTCTTTATGGGAAACTGGCAGGTTTTGTAGTATGTTTTGTACCTGCTATTTATAGGAAAAATTGGTTAAATAGCGCCCAAAGGAAAACTAGTATGTTTTGTATTTAACATAAATTAAATATATGAAAGTTAAAAAAAAAATAATAAATTACCCATAAGATACCAGCTCTTTATGGGAAACTGGCAGGTTTTGTAGTATGTTTTCTACCAACTCTTTATGGGAAACATACCAGCTCTTTATAGGAAAAATTGGTTAAATAGCACCCAAAGGAAAACTAGTATGTTTTGTATTTAACATAAATTAAATATATGAAAGTTAAAAAAAATAATACATTACCCATAAGATACCAGCTCTTTATGGAAAACTGGCAGGTTTTGTAGTATGTTTTGTACCAACTCTTTATGGGAAACATACCAGCTCTTTATAGGAAAAATTGGTTAAATGGCGCCCAAAGGAAAACTAGTATGTTTTGTATTTAACATAAATTAAATATATGAAAGTTAAAAAAAAATAATGCATTACCCATAAGAAACCAGCTCTTTATGGGAAACGGGCAGGTTTTGTAGTATGTTTTGTACCAACTCTTTATGGGAAACATACCAGCTCTTTATAGGAAAAATTGGTTAAATAGCGCCCAAAGGGAAACTAGTATGTTTTGTATTTAACATAAATTAAATATGTGCAAGTTAAAAAAACAATAAATTACCCATACCATACCAGCTCTTTATGGGAAACTGGCAGGTTTTGTAGTATGTTTTGTACCAACTCTTTATGGGAAACATACCAGCTCTTTATAGGAAAAATTGGTTAAATAGCGCCCAAAGGAAAACTAGTATGTTTTGTATTTAACATAAATTAAATTTGTGAAAGTAAAAAAATAAAAAATTGCCCATAACATACCAGCTCTCTATGGGAAACTGGTAGGTTTTGTAATATGTTTTGTACCAGGCTCTTTATGGGAAACATGCGAGCTCTTTATAGGAAAAATTGGTTAAATAGCGCCCAAAGGAAAACTAGTATGTTTTGTATTTAACATAAATTAAATATGTGAAATTTTAAAAAAATAAATTGCCCATAACAGTATGTTTTGTACCAGCTATTTATAGGAAAAATTGGTTAAATAGCGCCCAAAGGAAAACTAGTATGTTTTGTATGTAACATAAATTAAATATGTGAAAGTTAAAAAATAATAATAAATTGCCCATAACATACCAGCTCTCTATGGGAAACTGGCAGGTTTTGTTAAAAATGTGATTTAAGTTTACTTAACGGTCATCTGATTTTCACGTGACCAATTCCGTTAAAAATTGGCTAAATTGTTGTTTTGAGGATAACATTGGTCAAAAATTATTAATTCAGACATCAAATGTGTCGTGCCCAAAAGTTGAGGGACGAAATGTGTCCTTACCCCAAAGTTTGGGGATGAAAACCGTCATTTTCCCGGTTGGGGTCAGAATGGTTGACTGGCCCACTCTTTTACTTGGATTTTAAGATTGGGCTTTGATTAATTTTGGTTGGTTTTAATTGATCAAAAAAGGTGGGCTGACCCGCTTCATTTTTCTTGGACTTCCTATCGGGCAAAGTAGTCTTGGCCCGAGGAGAAGTCAGTCAATGGCCCAATGGCCTATTACCCAAGAATATCTGGTAACGTCTTTGCACATTAGTAACAACATCTGATTCAGGTTTGTGCAAAACCTCACAGCTAAAGAGATGCTTTAACTAGACATATAATTTACAGAGCTACCTGTATTTTACCATTTAAATCGCAGAACCATGGAGCCAATCCTTATGCCTGGAGGCTACTGGCATCAGAAATTCAATTTCATATCAAGCCATGAATGTGTCAAATCTAGCCGTGCCACTAGACTTAAAAGCTTGTCAGATGTACAAACTACCATACCTCTAGCACTATTGCACTTGGAGATGATAATGCAATGAATTCATCAGTGAAGCTCATTAGATGAATAATGCAACACTTTGTCAGTCTGATAAGATGAATAGCTGCGTAATCTAAGCAAATGTGTTTTGCAGCAAATATGGCAAGTGCTATCATAAATCTTGAGTTTAGCTATTTGTTTGCCTTTGTCAGCTGAATCATTCTCCACCAATGATCGACTTTTACTCCAGCAATAAAAAATTTAGTTGTATCATCATCTGGTACATAATTTATGACAGGCGATAGGCTTTATGATCCTGAACTCTAGAACAATTATATGTGTGCAAATTACCACAATAGCCTTTCACTAGGCTCAATGTCATTCACACACAAGACAATTTTAGCATGTAAGCTTCACTTGGAAATTCAGAAATGGAAGAATAAAAAAAGAAAGCAAGTTACTATTGATCTGTAAAATCTGCAGCTGAAGGCGCGAGAGAGAGAGAGAGAGACAGAGTATGTTAGGCCTTAGTAACCACAATTCATGGACCTTCAAGTACATTTCGGCCAAACCACTTAAACAATTCCACCAAGGATTTAACTCTTGCAAAAATTACTCAAATGGCCAAGAGCTTCATCAATCATTAGCTCTTGATGACAAACAATCATTCCTTACAACAATCAACCAGAAATTTAACTCAAAAACATAAAAGGAAGTCACGGCTAGCTTACTCATGAATAACTCTAGGAAATCATCATCTGGTACATAATTTATGACAGGCGATAGGCTTTATGATCCTGAACTCTAGAACAATTATATGTGTGCAAATTACCACAATAGCCTTTCACTAGGCTCAATGTCATTCACACACAAGACAATTTTAGCATGTAAGCTTCACTTGGAAATTCAGAAATGGAAGAATAAAAAAGAAAGCAAGTTACCATTGATCTGTAAAATCTGCAGCTGACGGCGAGAGACAGAGAGCGAGAGAGAGTCAGAGTATGTTAGCCCTTAGTAATGTGACAATGGAAGAATTGAGATGAATAGGCGTGGGAAAGGTTTGAACGTGGAAGAGAAATAAATGGGAGGGAAAGGGGGAGAGAGAGAGAGAGAGAGAAACAGAGAATTAATTTCTTGTCCCCAAATCTATTAGTACATTGCTTGGATTTATCAATGGTTAGACAGAATCTTTCCGTGCAGTTAACTACCATTTCAGCAATTCAGTTACAACGAATTTTGGCGCCAGTTTTGGTTGATGAGGCCCCAGTTTTGGTTTCAGGAATACTGGGTGAATACTGCCCCATTAAATTTGGCAGCCGATTTCTGTTGATTGATATTATTAATAAACCAATGATGATGGCTGCAATTTTCCAATAATACATAATAATAATAGTAATGCAAAAATAATCATAATACACTAAATATCTAATCTTTTGCTTCCAATCTCCCACTATTAAAGATTAAGATGACAATTTTATTGGGAAAAATACGCAAATTTAGTTCTCGATGTTTTGGGGGCAAACTAAATTAGTCCACAAAGTTTTGGCCAAGACTGCTGGCATATTAAATCAAGACTAAAAAATTAGTCTTGATGGGAGTGTTTTTCAAAAACTAATTTTTCAAATATAATAAAAGTTTTTAAGAAATATTCTAAAAGATAATCTAAAAATTAGTTTAAATTTTTTTAAAATTTTAAAAAATATCTCAAAATATATTCTAGAAACTCTTCTACTCTTAAATATCCCAAAATGTTTTCTGAAAATATCCCAAAATATACTCTAAAAACTCTGCTACAGCAAAATTTTTCAAAAACACCCCCAAAACAACTAATCCAAACGGAGCAAAAAGTTTATGTATTATTGCTTAGTAGTATCTAAGTCAATACAAGGTTTTTAGTAGTTATTGGAATCGATAGTAGTAGTTTATTATTTAAAAATTGGTGTTTTATTAGGTAATTTATTGCGATTGTCAAGACTTATTTACCAAATAATCGTGTTTGGATTACCAAATATTTTGCTTGCAGCATAAACACATTTTTCAATTCACCTTTTATATTCTCTGCTACTTTTTATCTCACGTACATCACATCACAAAAAGTGCTACAGTAATTATTTTCAAATAATACTCTATCCAAACACACTCCTAATTTATAATAGGGATTTTGTTATTATTAGCAGTTGAAAAAAATGAGGAATTTGGTAGTATTGTTATCATGTGTGATTAATGTAGTACTAATTTATTCCTCTTCTCATGCATATATTCATCATGTGTGTAAATTACCTCCCTATTTATATTTATTTTGTGAAATGTGTGATCTCTTATAGATTTATTGTTAATTTTTAATGCTTCAAAAAATGTACCCCCAAAATTTTTAATCTGGCTAAAAATTGGTTATTATGTTCAAGTTAAGTTATATATGTCCTTAAGGTATTTAATTTCTAAAAAAATTGGTCCATAATATTGCATATGATTTTTAAAAAAAATCACTAAACAAATATAAAAAGACATAGACTCATAGAAGTTAATAAAATCATTACCATATGTACCACTGTTGAGGCTTGACTATATAAAGGCATATAGAAACAACTTTCAAAAGGTCCCACAAGTAGTAATACCATAATTACCGGTGGATCTAAGTGGTAAACCAAATCGAGGTTCAAGTTTGAAACAGTGCACTGATTCAAGTTTAGCTGAATTTAAAACACTGAGCTGGAACTTAATTTATTTTAACTTACTGAAGCGAGTTTGAATCACTTGTTTTGAGTCTAATTCAAACTCAATCAAGCTTAAATGCGTACAAAATTTGTAAATTACTCGGATCAGGGTTATGCAAATCAAACCAAAAAATGTCGAACTTCTTACGATAATAGAATGGGACTAAACTCCTTCCATAGTTGTAAAAGTGCAAATGATCCATTGTTCACACATACTTGGCTTGGCCTACTATTTTATTGATAAAAAAGAAAAAAAATGATATATTAAAAAGTAAATTAAATCTTCTTGAGAGGATGCCTTAATTTATTGAGTGGCTAAAAGCCCCTAATTTACAATAATATGCGATTTCAGAATTTTGCCCCAAAATGATAAGAAAAAAATAGAAATATATCAGCAAGTGTTTCAGGAGAAGATACCTTTGTCATGAAATAAAAAAAAAAAAAGGAAAAGAAAAGAAGAACTCATGATTTACACATATGGAAACGTATGTGTGTGCACACAAATGTAAACAAGTTGGGTGCAGTGGAGGCCACCATTACACATTACACATTACACACAAACTGCACCCTTTATTGCTGTCTTTTCGTGCGGTACAAAAACAAAAAATCAATCAATTAGCATTGCATAACGCACATCTTTCTTCCTGTTGCTTTAGGTTTCTTTCTTGATTACACATACAATTCTTGCTATCATAAAACTTGGTGTCATTTTAAAATTTCTTATATATTAAACTCATACACTATTTTTTTAAGTGTAACAAGTTGAATAGTTTTGATCCAACCTTCAAAACCTATTGGTAATTAGTAGTACTAAAAAATAAACTACAATAAACTACAAATTTCAAGTTTTGTTTTTGGATTGATGAATAACTGAATAAAAGATTTAAAATCCATCAAAATCGATCTAATTATAATTCACTAATTATTTAAATATATTTTAAATATCAAAATAATTAATAATTTATAAATTCAAAAATTCAAAAATTTTCTAAATAATTTAAACAAAATAAAGGTAAAGGGATTCAAGAGGGTTTATTATCTTTTATCAAATCTCTCAATTTAAGTGCAGAAGTACATTTTCTCTTTCGTTATCATATATATATATATATATATACCTGAAAAAATAATAAATATAAATTGAGAGAAATACCAAAGTACAAGAGCAGTTGTTGTAAACATAATTAGATTGATATATATACACCTAAAAAAATAATAAATATAAATTGAGAGAAATACCAAAGTACCAGAGCAGTTGTTGTAAACATAATAGATATATATATACACTGCTCACTGTATCTACACACTAGTGGTAGACGCACTTGCACTTCTACTTCTTCCCCCAACAACAAACCCACCGCACTCGTCCCCCTCATATTTCCTTCCCTTCATTCTTTCATTTCTTTTTCTTTTTATTTTATTTTATTTTTTTTAACCCATTCAATCTATCCATCTATCTATATGATGATCTATCCATCATCAGCCCCCTCCTCTTTTTCTCTTCTCAATTCTTCCACCATCCGTTAACAATAAAAATGAATAAATAAATAACTAATAAACAAAACCAAGAATTGATAATCCAGGGAAAGCTGCTACTTAATACTAATAAGCTTCTCCTGATAAGGTTTTGATTTTCCTTTTGCCCTGGCCCAAATTTTTGAAAGCAAATGTATGGTGAATGGCAGTTATTGGAAATATTGTGAGTAATCAACAATTTTTCTCCAAAATTCTACAAATTTTATAGGACACAAAATGCAGAAAAGTGAGAAAAATTTTGAAATTTCATGGCAAAAAACTCATATAAAAGGAAAAAAATAACTAACTTTAACAAACGCTATCCTAAAGATATTCCATGTGTTATATAACGTAGATGCACTTATCCTAAACCGTTATGATTGCAGGTACATTATAAAATGGGAAAAAAAAAAGATGGGTCGTGCACTTGTCTTTATCTTTTTGTTATTTTCCTATTAACCTCTTGTGTTTACTAAAGGATTAATCTTCTATATACACTGATAGTGTATGCACTTTCATCATTAGATATATGATACATAATTTGAATTTAAAATTCAAATTTTGCATATGTGTCATATATCCAATCATGATATTGTATATACTATCAGTATACATAACATTTAATCTTTACAAAATTATCCAACAAATAAAGAGAACAATTGTTGTACCTTTGTTTGTTTTACGTGGAAAGCATACTGCATTCTTATCTTATATATACACAGTCTTTAAATGCCAATTTAAACAATTGTGTTATCTTTAGACATAAAAGAACTAACTTAACATCATTTAATTTTTCATAACTATATTATTCGACTTAATATGTATTTTTTAAAGGACATTCTTGTATAATGAACTGAGCTACTCGTGAATAATTCAGTACTTCACTCTAAAAATGCTTCGCTTAAGGATAAAAATGGAGTTCAACCCTGAGTTTGAGTAACTTAAGTGAGAAATCGAGTTAGACTCGAGCTCCAAAATATAAACTCAAATACTAGCAAACCTTATTGAACTTTTGTATACATAATTTTAACTTTTTATAATTGTGAAATTATTTATAGATAATTTTCAAAATACCATAATATATACATATTTAGCTTTGCTTTCTCTTTTACTACGCTTCATTTTTCTCTAGCTATCACTATTTTTTCCCTAACAAAAATTCTCTCTATATCTTCACTCTATTACTCCTATCTCTCTCTTAATTCCCACTTCTTTAATTTATTTTTCCAATTCTATGGTCATTACTATTTTATGTTATTAGTTCAAAATCAAAATCTAAAGTCAATTATTTAGAGTGATTTAGAACTTTTGGAACAGGAACTTTCGGGTTTCCGTCTATGTCAAAATCAAAAGTTTTAAATATATTGTTTAGGGAATTGATTAGAAAATATTTCATGTTCTATTGAATTGTTTTTCTAGTTTAGAATTACTCGAGTTCAAGTTCAAGTATATCTCAAGTCGAATTTGAGTTGCAAAATTGAAGACTCAGCGAGCTCGAACTCAAGTTCAAATATACTTATTAGAATCGAATTTGAACTCAAGTGTAGTGAAATTCGAATTAGATTTGACTCGATTGCATCTTTAATCTAGAAGGATAGAGAGGTTGTATAAAATAATAAGATATAAGTAGCAGTGATCACATGAGAGCATCTCAATTCTCAAATATGAATATTTGGGGATAAAGGCAAAACAATACACACTTCTTACAACTCCAAAGACAAAAAGATTAAAAAATTCTAGCCATTAACTGAAGTATCTGATAAGAGTATATTTTACGTATTTTTAAGTGCATTTTATTAGTTAATTTTGAGTTGATTATTTAGTTTTATAATTAAAATAAAGAGGTTTTAGGTAAAATTATATATTTTTGGTAAAAGTGGATAATATTGTATTTTTAGTGATTTTAATGGTAAAAACTTCATTTTTATGCAGGAATGATGATTCAATCACCAATGGATGTCAAATGAGGTGAAAAGTAGATAATTGGTGATGAATTCAAGTGGTAACAAGAAGAATGAAGTGAAAAACGTTCAAGTGAGGAAATGCAATACAAGTCAGTTTTGACACTCTTCGGTATTTCGACCATATCTGGAGCTACACTTATCGGATTGAGGTGATCTTTATACCATTTTAAAGCTAAGAAAGAGATATACAATTCGTATGAAGACATCAAAATCCAATTCTGCCATTTCCATGGAAAACAAGTCGGAATACAGAAGCTGCATTCTGTGGTCGGAAGTTAAAACAGAGGTTTGACTAGGTGATAGTATTTCGATCATATCAGGCTAAAAAGCTCCGATTTGGATGATTCTTGAAGCATTGGAAAGCTAACGCAAAGAGCTACAACTTTTGTGTTTTTCACAAAAGCTAGTTCGGCCTTTATCATGGAGAAAATAGCAGTTGAAATAAGGCCAGAATAAACACGCGAGTAGAAAAACGCGAGTTTATGACGCGTTTTCTGTAGGCGCGTTTTATAGCCGAAATTCTGCAATTTGACTCAGCCATTTCTCGTGTTCATACCACTTTCCAGCTATAAGATGCAAGGGAATTCGATGCACATGCTTCAGAAGACAAAAGGGCAAGAAAGGTGGCTTATTTTCAAGTCAAAAACCTTTGTTATTGACTATCCTAACAAAGTTTAGATTGGGGAATCAAAAGGTGGAATTTGACTTGGAAAAATGGAGCTTTGGAGTAGTTTATATGCAGAGACATTTGGAGAGAAGCAATTATCATACGGGAGAAGCTTGAAGTTGCAGAAATGTAGCTCTTTTCATCTTCCTAGTGTTAGTTTAGCTTAGTATAAAGTAAGATAGTTCATCCATTCTTGTTATTAGTTAGATGAAGAAGAAGATGGAGGATGAAGAAGGCAAGGAAGAAAGCTCACGTGACAAGGGTTGTATTCCTTCCAAATCTTTATCTTTTGTACTTGATTCCAAGTTTAGTTAATAAACAAGTTCTGGATTTTGTGTTTAATATGTGTATCTAAAGTTTATGCCTTGGGTTTGGTTGAATTTTCTATGATTGTTAGTGCTTATTATTTGGCTATTTGACTGCTATGATTTGAGCAAGTTATTTAGCACTTTAGCTCTTTAAATCATGATTAATCTGGTACCATTAATTGTGATTATCTAAGGTGTTATTCCTACAATGAAAATTGAGATTTAACATTAGTTCAAGAAGTGCTAAACATAAGGAGTACACTCACGAAAGTAGAGGTGCACCTATGTGGTTTTTAGTGATTCATTTCATGTAATTTTATTGAAGAAATGAACTTGTAACTAATTTCATAACCATGAAAATAGGTATGGATTAGTTATGAGTATAATTGATTCACTACGAAAGTAGGTTTCACATGTTTAAGGAAATTACTCCATAACTAGCCTAGATGTAGTACTCGATGATCCAAATATAGCACTTGCATGAGTAGTTAGGGATACCACAACCTAAGGAGCTTTTATTTGTTATTTTGTATAATTTCAGTAGGTTAAATTTGTTATAATTCATTGATAGTTTAAATAATAGAGAAATTTTAGTAATACCGGTAATTGTTCACTCTTCCCTGTGGGATCGACCCGATATATACCCTAAACTACTAGTTGATCTGTATACTTGCAGTGAACGGGTGTAATTCGGTATTTTTTAGCTTGCACGTATGTAAAATACCCGTCAAGTTTTTGGCGCCGTTGCCGGGGAAGATTTGACAATATCGGTGTGAAGAGTAACTTTATTAGTTTAGACATTTTATTAGTTATTGTGTGAATGTTATTTTCTGTCATTTTAGTATTTTCTGTGTGTATGCATTTTATCACCTATTCTTCTTACTAATTTTGCTCTTAAGTTGTTTAAAAGCAATTTTAGGTGATGAGGAGGATAGATCAATTTGGAGGACAAAGCTTGAGAAATGAAAGATTGGCAATGGATGGTTACCTAGTGCAAAGCTCCTTCAACAGAGGTAACCAAGAAATTACTGAAGGTATGTCTTTTGAAGATGGTTTAAGGTGCTTAAAGGCAAAATTTGATGTTATGATGGACACAATTATGCATGAAATTGAGCAAGGGAGGAATGTTAATGATTTTAATTCTTATCATGTGATTTGTGACTTGTGTGGAGGTTATCATGCTACTAATACATGTATGCAAGCACAAAATGTGGATTATTATGATGAATTAGAGCATTACAATCCTTGTTTTGATCAATATAGAGCTAATTGGAGCAATTCTCCTGCTTATGGTTGGGATAATCAATTTACTTATAGTAATTCTTCATATTTTTACGATTACCAACCTGAATGTGTCCAATATGAATCAAAACCATCTTGGGAGTTGGCAATTGAAATGGTAGCTAATGATTCTAAGCCATCTTGGGAGTTAGCTTTAGAAAAATTAGCTAATGCAACTTCCGACCGTTTTGATAGGGTTGAAGAAAGAATAGATGAACTGACTTCTCACTTTAGTAGAATACAAGAGAAATTGCATGCATTGTGCCTCTAATAATTTGCAAAATAATCCTAGCATGAATGGTGGGAATGTTGTATGTAAAAATGGGTTGCATTTTGATGAAAATGATGGATCTCAAGTGTGTTTTAATGAGCAAATATCCATTTCACATGATAATATTTTTGGAACTAACTTTGAGCTTCAAGAGGTGAGTTTTAATGACTCATTTCTCACCCCTCTTGAGGAGTGCATTGAAAGTATAGGTTCTAAGGGTATTGCTACCCAGGATATTCTCATGGCAATTCTTTTGGTGAATTCTCAAGTGGTGCATATTCAAGGTAATATCTATGAAACACTTGGGATAGGTAAGTCACTTTCATTTCTCAAACCATTAAATCATGTGACTTTTGCTATAAAGTCACCATTTAATGATCCACCAAGACCTAAAATGGTGGATTATTCGTTAACTAAGCCTCCTCGAAAAAAAAAAAATAAGGTGATATAGTCGAGCCAACGACTATAAACAAAAGCGCTTGTTGGGAGGCAACCCAATGTTTTAGTACCTTATGTTATTTTGGTGTGATTTTGTGGTTTGAATAAGTGTTTTTGTTAATTTGTTGTTTTTGTGCTATACGGTTGGCAATTGGAAGCAAAAATGACCATTTGAGGTAAAAAAAAAGTGAACTTTGATCAAGCAACTCAACCCTCGATTTGCGTTACAAGGTTATTTGATCCGTTTAAAAGAGGTAAAACGCATGTTTTTAATGTTTTACATGTGTGCACATCGATAAATTTTACAAACAAATGATTTATGATGCATTTTGAGTGATTGGGGGTACCAATGGTAATTTTTCACAGTTCATTTTCTGCAAAAAATTGCAGAAGAAAACGCACCTAGCATGAAAACGCGCTTCCAAGTGGCGTTTTCATCAAAACGCGTTTCAAATTCTGCAACGAGACTGAAAAAAACGCGCTACAAAACGCGACACAAAGTCGCGTTGATCATAAACATCGCGTTTTCAAGCCTGGATCAAGATTCACAAACGCGACTTTAGAAACGCGACTAACATTCGCGTTTTCCAACATAGTCGCGTGTTCGTTCCTGCAGGATTTGTGCAGGAAACGCGACTTAGTAAACGCGAGTTGAAGGCGCGTTTATAGTCGCGTTTTATCTGTCCGAATATAGCCTCCAGAAACGCGATTTCAGCTTCATTTCTTCTTCTCTTCTCCATTTTTCAGGCGCGTTTTTCCTCTTCCTTTCTACCCAACTCACAACTCTTCATTTTTACTCCATAATCTTGCTAGAAATCATCACCCAACACCTTTTGAGCTTCATACAACCTTTTTAACTGATTAAAATCCAAGAAAAACACCTCAAATTCAGTTTTTGAAGGATTGAAGGTTAGGGTTCTTCAACTCTAATTTCTTCAATTGGAGGTCAATTGGAGGTTGTTTCATAGGGCTTTTTGCATTTTTAGCATCACCAAACATCCTTCTACGTGATTGAGGTAAGTTTCTTCATCAAAGCTTTTGATTTTTGAAGGTCATATTTTTTATCCTGAGCTATCTGACATCTTTTAATGTCGAAAATTTGATGATGTATTTGACTTTTTTTTGAATTTATTCATGCTCATTGAGATTGTTTAAGTATGTTTATGAGTTTAAATGTAGCAATTTGTTGGTCATTATTGCTTTATAAATTCATAATTGCTATATTTGAAGGAAATCGACAAATGAAGTTAGGATGTTTTTGAGCCATTGGTGATGTTTAATTATGGTTAAGAATGGCTAGTTGGTGATGTTTGAGCATGTGCATTGTGTATAGTGAGTAATTTGGTTGATTTGGTGAGTTAATTGGTTTAATTTTTGCTTAAACATGATTATAGCTATAAGTATATTTTTATTGTTAAGTTTAAATAGTTATAATCATAATTGTTGTTAATTTCACTGATTGGGTTATAATTATTCAATATCTTGTTTCAATTGGTGATTTTGAGCAATTTTTGGCATAAATTATGGCTCTTCTTGATTCGGTCTCTTACATTAGTTATTGGACGAATTGTCACTTGCAAGGACACATTAGAGATTATTTGGATCATTTTAGGATATTCATTGCCAAATTGTGCATTGTGTCTAAATACATGTGGTTAATTGCAACATTTTCTTTTAGGTACTATGCCAAGGGGAAGAAGAGCGGTACTTTCATCCTCTAGTAGTGAGGAGAGGGAGGTTAATGAGAAGATGGAGGTGACTGAGGAGGAGAATTCACCTTCTCCTCCACCAGTTAACCGACAGCCTGGTGAGGGCACCTCCCGTGGAGCGGGTAGATCGGTATTTGACGGTGCTAGGTTCAATAATCGCAGGAATCAAGAATGGCATGAGGAGCATGCTAACTTGGAGTTCCTGTTTGAGATGCATGTCAACCCAACAGTTGAGATGATGTATAACATCTCAGAGGCTTTTGCTCAGCTGGGATGGGCGCCGATTCTCACCCTACCAAACCATTACTACCCCGATTTGGTGCGCGAGTTTTACGCTAACATTGAGAGTAAGGCGCGCCATAGTGGAGAAATAGTTGAGTCCTGGGTACGTGGAAGACGAATCACCTTGTCACGTCAAGATTTGGCCGCTATTTTGGGGTGTATGGATGACGGCCGTCCAGTAGATTTGAAGAAGGAGTTTGTTCCCCCGAATAGGAGGTGGGATCCCTCGCTGGCCATGGCTAGGTTTGGTCTTGAGTACCAACCTTTTCGCTCTACAAGGAAGGAGACCATTTTGGCGAATGTCTTCGAACCTCGTCATCGGCTTATCATTTACATGATGGCTCACAATGTCATCCCAAAGAAGACGGGGCACACGGAGGTTCGCAAGAGCGATATTTACTTCCTTGATTACATGTTCCACAACCGAACTTCCCCGTATGCTCGAATTTCATTGCCGAACATCATCATCAGCCACATTAGGTCTACGGCGAGGCGTAAGACAACTTCCTTCAAACTTTCATTTCCTCGTCTACTGACTTTAATCTTCCCCCGTTTTGAGGTTCGCTTGGAAGGCATGAGGCGGGAGAATGTTCCTCCACGAGCTGAAATGACTCTTACTACTCTCCGTCGGCTTGGTATTGGCACGGGGAACATTCCACGCCCTGTTCAGGAGCGGAGACAGAAGGCTAGACATGGTCGCGATGAATCTGGACCATCTACTGCAGCACCACATCCTCCTCCGGCCCAAACCAATTGGCAGCGGCTTTTCGGTCGCTTGGACGACATCGACCATCATTTAGCCCGACTGGATACTCGCCTGGACCACATTGAACATCATCTAGGCTTACATCCACCTCCCGTCAATGATGATGAAAATGAAACACATGTTGATGGTGCCTGTAGTCCTAAGAAGTCCCCAGAACAAGCAATGCCAAGATGGGCTGTACAACAAATCATTTCTAGACCATTTGATAGGCCTGAACAAGAGGCGAGGGTCCGGAGGAAACCAGAAAAATTTCATGGAATAGTGACATACGAAAGAAAAAAACGAAAAGCACGAGTACAAGACCCTCAGCATGAAAATTTGAATTCTGAGGTTGTTTTTATAGAAGAAATTCCAGGTCATGATGTGGTAAGTGCATGTCAATTGCGCTCTTTTTAATCCTATTGTTGCCTCTTTAATTCATGTCAACCAGAATGTTTAACGTGGTTCTTTTATTCCTAGTTTGGAGAAAATTTGAAAAAAATTACACAATTGGTTGGTGCCTTGGAGGTGAAAGAGAAGACAATGGAATCGCTAGCATTTCTAAAAGATGTAAGCCGTGTTCCTTGTGTTTTTCTAGTCCGATTTTAATTTATGTACTAATTTCAGCTCTAAACCAGTGTCATGTAGAAGTTTCTGGAAATTTGGAGCGTGAGTTGGACGCAGCTATAGAATTTTATCTCAATGACAGTGTTGAATCTGCAGAGTATGTTGCATTCTGGTGGCCTTAATCAATGAATTTACTGCATTGTTATGTAGCATTTGTGATTTCTTTTTCATCATGCACAGTTATGTGGAGGAGGTAGATGAGAGTGCCGATTTTCATATTACGAAAAAAAGTTTGAAGGAAGCTACATGTCCTAGTGCATGGCTCAATGACAAAGTTGAGTTTTTTACTCTTTTGAATAGTAATAGCTCCTTCTTCCTTTTCTTGTTTGAATGATGTTTTACTCAATCTGTTCTTTTTGTTCCACTACTTTAAGGTTATACTGCAATACTTTGATTTACTCCAGAAAGATTACAAGAATTTCTTTTTTTTCCATCCGATGGCATTGGTAAGTTCTAATATTTGTACTTATTCTGTTTTAAAATGTGACATATAGTTTTCTGAATCGCAAAATTTATATTTGACTCGTGCTTGTCATTCACTTCATTGCAGCACTATATGGTCATAGAATTTCCATCCATAAAAGAGAGCCTTGTGAAGGCTTTCCATCTTGAAAAGCTGGAGGAATTAATGAAAAATGCAGAAAAGGTATACAATAACTTTCATTGCTTTGTCATCTATAAAGTAGAAGGCAGCAATTATTTTAATTTACATCTGTGTACTCATTTCATGGTTATTATAAGATAGGATAATTTTTTTATTAGATAGTGTTTATTGTCTTATATTGCAGATTTTCTTCGCCATACTTCATAAATCACATTGGTTTCCGATGATCGTTCATGTCACGGAAAAAGAAATCTACATTGTTGATCCTCTGCAAAATGACACAACATTCTATGATGGAATAATGCATCTTCTGGTATTACAAGAGAAATTACAGCTTATATTAAATTACAGCTTATATTAATATGAAATATAGTAAGATGACCTTTTTCCCCTTGGTTTTTTTTTTTTTTTGGGGCTTAGGTATGGATTTTGAATAAATTCTTGAATAAGGATTGGAGCTGGACTTTTTATCTTGTAAATCATAATTCACGACAGAAGGATGCATCAAGTTGTGGTGTTTATACATTGAAATTTATACAATGTTGGGCAATGGGACGCCGACCCAACATTACTAAATCAGTAAGTACACAAATGCTTGTTGTCAGACTCATGCTAGTTTATTGCATCCAACTAATATTTGTATATCAGACTCATACTAGGATTGCTAGGAAGTTTATGGCCTTGGAGATTGCAATGAGTAAACTGGCAGACCCCTTCAATTATGCTTCCTTTTTGAATGAGAATAAATTGGGAAAGGAGACTGAGGTCCAAGGAGGTACATTTTGTCTTAATATTATCATCCACTAGTCAATGTTAAAGGAATGCTTTATGTAACATTCTTTTTTTTTTCAGTGCAAACTGAAAGGCCACTTGCTAGGATAACTCGAGCTGCTTCTCGAAAGGCTTCAAATAGCAAACTCCTAATTCTGGACCTCAATGGGGTGATTCTAGCCAAGAATTCCAATGACAGATATGACTTTAAATTCAGGCCATATACCCATGAATTTTTGAAATTCTGCTTCTCATGTTTTAATGTGGCAATTTGGTCATCAAAACAATGGTATGTGTCGACCTATATTTTAGTTAATTGATTTATATGTTACACCTTCTTTTTTTCCCCCCTTATTTTTCTGCAATTCTTCTTTTTTTCCCAGGCATAATGTTCAACGTGTAATAAAAAATCTGCCACATTTTAAATGGGAGTTTGTTTGGGTGAGACTTCATTTGTCATTATCAGAATTTGTAGAATCAGTCTCTTAGCAAAATTTTGCAGAATCAGTCTCTTATTTTTGGGTAATGTTCCATTGGATACTGCTGTATTTTGCAGAATCAGGCTCACTGCACTGTAGTCGAAACCAAAACTAAAGAAAATCCAGAAAAAAAGATTATGTTTAAGGACTTGAGGAAAGTTTGGAAAGATTTTGAGCAATATGGTCTGTCTAACACATTGTTAGTCGATGATTCTCCATATAAATCATTCCTTAATCCTGTAAGTATACTTGTTATGTGACATATTCTTGTACTCTGTTCTGGATGATGCTCTAATTTTTTTCCTTTGCTGAATTTTTTAGAGATACAATGCCATCTTCCCCGAATCTTATGCGTTTTCAAGTGAAAAGGATAATTATCTGGGTGAGAAGCATCTTTCTTGGCTTTGTGATTTTCATTATTGAATTAACCTGAAATTATTCAAGTAACTTGAAAAGAAATATCTGCAGATCCTAAAGGAGAATTTGCTCAGCACTTGAAGAAATTGGCTGAAGCTGATAACGTAGAAGAATTCATCAAACAAAACCCATTTGGTCAACCGCCCATAATAGAAGAAAGTGACGAATGGCACTTTTACATGAAGGCTCTTAATGAAAGCTGATTTGCGGATTGAAAGCTGGGACGAATGGCAGTGATGAAGATAGAGAATTATTTCAATGGATTATCTAAGGACAGCGGCTGTGAGGGAAGATAAAGAAGTGAAGGTTCTGGGGATGAAGGACTTGTTCAAAGTTCAGATGTTTCAATGGAGAGAAGCTCTTGGAGAGGAAGTGAATGGGCAGTGAAGAGATGATCAGTCAGAGAGAGAGGAAATGGTGAATTACAGGTTTCATCATCAGTACCAGGTGGCTGGCAGAGCTTTTACTGAAGTTGGATTGCTGGAGCCAGCCCATTTAACACCTGCACAAGTGAACTTTAATTTATTGTTTTGTTATTGTTATGTTTAAAAAAATTGAAATTCTGATTCATGTTCACTTGTTTATGAACAGATTGGAGATACTTCATCTGCTCAATTCTGATTCATGTTCACTTGTTTATGAACAGGTTGGAGATACTTCATCTGCTAGCCAACATGACGATGAGCCTGGCTCTAAACGACAGCAGCTGTGAGGGAATAGAGAAGTTGTGAAGGTCCTGGAGATGAAGGACTTGTTCAAAGTTCAGATATTTCAATGGAGAGAAGCTCTTGGAGAGGAAGTGAATGGGCAGCGAAGAGTTGATCAGTCAGAGAGAGAGGAAACGGTGAATTACAGGTTTCATCAGAGAGAGAGAGAGGAGCACTGAAATGGTGAATTACAGGTTTCATCAGTACCAGGTGGCCGGCAGAACTTGAAGGAGTACCGTGATACCACTTTGAATGGTGCTGTTGAACAGATGTACAATGTAATGGCTTCACGTCAGAGGGTTCGTTATCGCTGCTGCATTCAGATCATCAAGACAGCCACTGTTCCCATTAGTGTTCAAGAAGGTGTGGCCACCTACGCGTCAGCTCAAGACCACATACAAGGCATCCAAAACGCATCTGCTCAAGACCACATACAAGGCATCCGAACCCAAATTGTTTATGTAACATGTGTGGTCTATTGGATATGATTAAGCCTATAACCGATTTCTCTGCAATTTTGTTGCTGTACTTTTTAGTACTTTTAAGATTTTCTGGTGTTTGTGGTCTTTTGGATATGATTAAGCCTATAACCGATTTCTGCAATTTTCTTGCTGTAGTTTTAAGTACTTTTAAGATTTTCTGGTGTCTGGTGTCTCCCTGCAGAACATGACTACGTTTGATTAAGCCTATGACTGATTTCTGCAACTTTGTTTCGGAAGTTTTAAGTACTTTTAAGATTTTCTGGTGTCTCCCTACAGAGCATGACAACGTTTCTAGACTACTTTTTAAGCTATGGACAACTTTATACCCGCAATCGGGTTAAAGGCTATTTAAATCTGTTTCCATAAAATCTCTCTAACCTGAATGCGGGTTAAAAGATTTTAGCGAGTTACTATAAATCTGTTGCCATAAAATGTGTTGATGATGCTTCAAAAATACAGAAAAGGCAAATTTAGTGCAAAATGAATGCTACGGATGATGATGATAATAACCTTATAAATTTGAAAAACGCGCCTGAAAAATGGAGAAGAGAAGAAGAAATGAAGCTGAAATCGCGTTCCTGGAGGCTATATTCGGACACATAAAACGCGACTATAAACGCTCCTTCAACTCGCGTTTACTAAGTCGCGTTTCCTGCACAAATCCTGCAGGAACAAAAACGCGACTATGTTGGAAAACGCGAATTTTAGTCGCGTTTATAAAGTCGCGTTTGTGAATCTTGATCCAGGCTTGAAAACGCGATGTTTATGGTAAACGCGACTTTGTGTCGCGTTTTGAAGCGCGTTTTCTTCAGTCTCGTTGCAGAATTTGAAACGTGTTTTGATGAAAACGCCACTTGGAAGCGCGTTTTCATGCTAGGTGCGTTTTCTTCTGCAATTTTTTGCAGAAAATGAACTGTGAAAAATTACCATTGGTACCCCAATCACTCAAAATGCATCATAAATCATTTGTTTGTAAAATTTATCGATGTGCACACATGTAAAACATTAAAAACATGCATTTTACCTCTTTTAAACGGATCAAATAACCTTGTAACGCAAATCGAGGGTTGAGTTGCTTGATCAAAGTTCACTTTTTTTTTACCTCAAATGGTCATTTTTGCTTCCAATTGCCAACCGTATAGCAAGTTATGGTTATCCGGATTACCTCGTTTACCTTGGGTAGTTATCCGGATTACTCTGTCACTGTACAGCCAAAACACCAGCTCTTTTTGTTGTAATGGATGAAAGGCATAAATTTGCTGGTGCTTTAATGGAAAACACCATTTTTTCCCCTAAAAACTAATTTGTTCCAGGATATGAATGTTAGCAAGTTATGGTTATCCGGATTACCTCGTTTACCTTGGGTAGTTATCCGGATTACTCTGTCACTGTACAGCCAAAACACCAGCTCTTTTTGTTGTAATGGATGAAAGGCATAAATTTGCTGGTGCTTTAATGGAAAACACCATTTTTTCCCCTAAAAACTAATTTGTTCCAGGATATGAATGTTAGCAAGTTATGGTTATCCGGATTACCTCGTTTACCTTGGGTAGTTATCCGGATTACTCTGTCACTGTACAGCCAAAACACCAGCTCTTTTTGTTGTAATGGATGAAAGGCATAAATTTGCTGGTGCTTTAATGGAAAACACCATTTTTTCCCCTAAAAACTAATTTGTTCCAGGATATGAATGTTAGCAAGTTATGGTTATCCGGATTACCTCGTTTACCTTGGGTAGTTATCCGGATTACTCTTTTTGTTGTAATGGATGAAAGGCATAAATTTGCTGGTGCTTTAATATGTTTTGTACCAGCTCTTTATGGGAAACATGCCAGCTCTTTATAGGAAATATTGGTTAAATAGCGCCCAAAGGAAAACTAGTATGTTTTGTATTTAACATAAATTAAATATGTGAAATTTTAAAAAAATAAAAAATTACCCATAACATACCAGCTCTTTATGGGAAACTGGCAGGTTTTGTAGTATGTTTTGTACCGGCTCTTTATGGGAAACATACCAGCTCTTTATAGGAAAATTTGGTTAAATAACACCCAAAGGAAAACTAGTATGTTTTGTATTTAACATAAATTAAATATATGAAAGTTAAAAAAAAATAATACATTACCCATAAGAAACCAGCTCTTTATGGGAAACTGGCAGGTTTTGTAGTATGTTTTGTACCAACTCTTTATGGGAAACATACCAGCTCTTTATAGGAAAAATTGGTTAAATAGCACCCAAAGGGAAACTAGTATGTTTTGTATTTAACATAAATTAAATATGTGAAAGTTAAAAAAACAATAAATTACCCATACCATACCAGCTCTTTATGGGAAACTGGCAGGCTTTGTAGTATGTTTTGTACCAGCTCTTTATGGGAAAAATTGGTTAAATAGCGCCCAAAGGAAAACTAGTATGTTTTGTATTTAACATAAATTAAATTTGTGAAAGTAAAAAAATAAAAAATTGCCCATAACATACCAGTTCTCTATGGGAAACTGGTAGGTTTTGTAATATGTTTTGTACCAGGCTCTTTATGGGAAACATGCGAGCTCTTTATAGGAAAAATTGGTTAAATAGCGCCCAAAGGAAAACTAGTATGTTTTGTATTTAACATAAATTAAATATGTGAAATTTTAAAAAAATAAATTGCCCATAACAGTATGTTTTGTACCAGCTATTTATAGGAAAAATTGGTTAAATAGCGCCCAAAGGAAAACTAGTATGTTTTGTATTTAACATAAATTAAATATATGAAAGTTAAAAAAAATAATAAATTACCCATAACATACCAGCTCTTTATGGGAAACTGGCAGGTTTTGTAGTATGTTTTGTACCGGCTCTTTATGGGAAACATACCAGCTCTTTATAGGAAAATTTGGTTAAATAGCACCCAAAGGAAAACTAGTATGTTTTGTATTTAACATAAATTAAATATATGAAAGTTAAAAAAAAATAATACATTACCCATAAGAAACCAGCTCTTTATGGGAAACTGGCAGGTTTTGTAGTATGTTTTGTACCAACTCTTTATGGGAAACATACCAGCTCTTTATAGGAAAAATTGGTTAAATAGCGCCCAAAGGAAAACTAGTATGTTTTGTATTTAACATAAATTAAATTTGTGAAAGTAAAAAAATAAAAAATTGCCCATAACATACCAGCTCTCTATGGGAAACTGGTAGGTTTTGTAATATGTTTTGTACCAGGCTCTTTATGGGAAACATGCGAGCTCTTTATAGGAAAAATTGGTTAAATAGCGCCCAAAGGAAAACTAGTATGTTTTGTATTTAACATAAATTAAATATGTGAAATTTTAAAAAAATAAATTGCCCATAACAGTATGTTTTGTACCAGCTATTTATAGGAAAAATTGGTTAAATAGCGCCCAAAGGAAAACTAGTATGTTTTGTATGTAACATAAATTAAATATGTGAAAGTTAAAAAATAATAATAAATTGCCCATAACATACCAGCTCTCTATGGGAAACTGGCAGGTTTTGTTAAAAATGTGATTTAAGTTTACTTAACGGTCATCTGATTTTCACGTGACCAATTCCGTTAAAAATTGGCTAAATTGTTGTTTGAGGATAACATTGGTCAAAAATTATTAATTCAGACATCAAATGTGTCGTGCCCAAAAGTTGAGGGACGAAATGTGTCCTTACCCCAAAGTTTGGGGATGAAAACCATCATTTTCCCTATTATAAACTTTCACATTTTCATTCTTTTGATAGAAGAAGTTAGTTCATCTATTTAAATCCCGTCTAAAGGTGACAACATTATTCTACTTTGCTATCATAAAACTTGGTGTCATTTTAAAATTTCTTATATATTAAACTCATACACTATTTTTTTAAGTGTAACAAGTTGAATAGTTTTGATCCAACCTTCAAAACCTATTGGTAATTAGTAGTACTAAAAAATAAACTACAAATTTCAAGTTTTGTTTTTGGATTGATGAATAACTGAATAAAAGATTTAAAATCCATCAAAATCGATCTAATTATAATTCACTAATTATTTAAATATATTTTAAATATCAAAATAATTAATAATTTATAAATTCAAAAATTTTCTAAATAATTTAAACAAAATAAAGGTAAAGGGATTCAAGAGGGTTTATTATCTTTTATCAAATCTCTCAATTTAAGTGCAGAAGTACATTTTCTCTTTCGTTATCATATATATATATATATATACCTGAAAAAATAATAAATATAAATTGAGAGAAATACCAAAGTACAAGAGCAGTTGTTGTAAACATAATTAGATTGATATATATACACCTAAAAAAATAATAAATATAAATTGAGAGAAATACCAAAGTACCAGAGCAGTTGTTGTAAACATAATAGATATATATATACACTGCTCACTGTATCTACACACTAGTGGTAGACGCACTTGCACTTCTACTTCTTCCCCCAACAACAAACCCACCGCACTCGTCCCCCTCATATTTCCTTCCCTTCATTCTTTCATTTCTTTTTCTTTTTTTTTATTTTATTTTTTTTAACCCATTCAATCTATCCATCTATCTATATGATGATCTATCCATCATCAGCCCCCTCCTCTTTTTCTCTTCTCAATTCTTCCACCATCCGTTAACAATAAAAATGAATAAATAAATAACTAATAAACAAAACCAAGAATTGATAATCCAGGGAAAGCTGCTGCTTAATACTAATAAGCTTCTCCTGATAAGGTTTTGATTTTCCTTTTGCCCTGGCCCAAATTTTTGAAAGCAAATGTATGGTGAATGGCAGTTATTGGAAATATTGTGAGTAATCAACAATTTTTCTCCAAAATTCTACAAATTTTATAGGACACAAAATGCAGAAAAGTGAGAAAAATTTTGAAATTTCATGGCAAAAAACTCATATAAAAGGAAAAAAAAATAACTAACTTTAACAAACGCTATCCTAAAGATATTCCATGTGTTATATAACGTAGATGCACTTATCCTAAACCGTTATGATTGCAGGTACATTATAAAATGGGAAAAAAAAAAAAGATGGGTCGTGCACTTGTCTTTATCTTTTTGTTATTTTCCTATTAACCTCTTGTGTTTACTAAAGGATTAATCTTCTATATACACTGATAGTGTATGCACTTTCATCATTAGATATATGATACATAATTTGAATTTAAAATTCAAATTTTGCATGTGTGTCATATATCCAATCATGATATTGTATATACTATCAGTATACATAACATTTAATCTTTACAAAATTATCCAACAAATAAAGAGAACAATTGTTGTGCCTTTGTTTGTTTGCATACTGCATTCTTATCTTATATATACACAGTCTTTAAATGCCAATTTAAACAATTGTGTTATCTTTAGACATAAAAGAACTAACTTAACATCATTTAATTTTCATAACTATATTATTCGACTTAATATGTATTTTTTAAAGGACATTCTTGTATAATGAACTGAGCTACTCGTGAATAATTCAGTACTTCACTCTAAAAATGCTTCGCTTAAGGATAAAAATGGAGTTCAACCCTGAGTTTGAGTAACTTAAGTGAGAAATCGAGTTAGACTCGAGCTCCAAAATATAAACTCAAATACTAGCAAACCTTATTGAACTTTTGTATACATAATTTTAACTTTTTATAATTGTGAAATTATTTATAGATAATTTTCAAAATACCATAATACATATTTAGCTTTGCTTTCTCTTTTACTACGCTTCATTTTTCTCTAGCTATCACTATTTTTTCCCTAACAAAAATTCTCTCTATATCTTCACTCTGTTACTCCTATCTCTCTCTTAATTCCCACTTCTTTAATTTATTTTTCCAATTCTATGGTCATTACTATTTTATGTTATTAGTTCAAAATCAAAATCTAAAGTCAATTATTTAGAGTGATTTAGAACTTTTGGAACAGGAACTTTCGGGTTTCCGTCTATGTCAAAATCAAAAGTTTTTAATATATTGTTTAGGGAATTGATTAGAAAATATTTCATGTTCTATTGAATTGTTTTTCTAGTTTAGAATTACTCGAGTTCAAGTTCAAGTATATCTCAAGTCGAATTTGAGTTGCAAAATTGAAGACTCAGCCAGCTCGAACTCAAGTTCAAATATACTTATTAGAATCGAATTTGAACTCAAGTGTAGTGAAATTCGAATT
Organism: Coffea eugenioides; assembly: GCF_003713205.1. NCBI lineage: Eukaryota > Viridiplantae > Streptophyta > Magnoliopsida > Gentianales > Rubiaceae > Coffea > Coffea eugenioides. Next base: position 13,692 of record NW_020864306.1, on the reverse strand, counting down.
AGATTTGACTCGATTGCATCTTTAATCTAGAAGGATAGAGAGGTTGTATAAAATAATAAGATATAAGTAGCAGTGATCACATGAGAGCATCTCAATTCTCAAACATGAATATTTGGGGATAAAGGCAAAACAATACACACTTCTTACAACTCCAAAGACAAAAAGATTAAAAAATTCTAGCCATTAACTGAAGTATCTGATAAGAGTATATTTTACGTATTTTTAAGTGCATTTTATTAGTTAATTTTGAGTTGATTATTTAGTTTTATAATTAAAATAAAGAGGTTTTTGGTAAAATTATATATTTTTGGTAAAAGTGGATAATATTGTATTTTTAGTGATTTTAATGGTAAAAACTTCATTTTTATGCAGGAATGATGATTCAATCACCAATGGATGTCAAATGAGGTGAAAAGTAGATAATTGGTGATGAATTCAAGTGGTAACAAGAAGAATGAAGTGAAAAACGTTCAAGTGAGGAAATGCAATACAAGTCAGTTTTGACACTCTTCGGTATTTCGACCATATCTGGAGCTACACTTATCGGATTGAGGTGATCTTTATACCATTTTAAAGCTAAGAAAGAGATATACAATTCGTATGAAGACATCAAAATCCAATTCTGCCATTTCCATGGAAAACAAGTCGGAATACAGAAGCTGCATTCTGTGGTCGGAAGTTAAAACAGAGGTTTGACTAGGTGATAGTATTTCGATCATATCAGGCTAAAAAGCTCCGATTTGGATGATTCTTGAAGCATTGGAAAGCTAACGCAAAGAGCTACAACTTTTGTGTTTTTCACAAAAGCTAGTTCGGCCTTTATCATGGAGAAAATAGCAGTTGAAATAAGGCCAGAATAAACACGCGAGTAGAAAAACGCGAGTTTATGACGCGTTTTCTGTAGGCGCGTTTTATAGCCGAAATTCTGCAATTTGACTCAGCCATTTCTCGTGTTCATACCACTTTCCAGCTATAAGATGCAAGGGAATTCGATGCACATGCTTCAGAAGACAAAAGGGCAAGAAAGGTGGCTTATTTTCAAGTCAAAAACCTTTGTTATTGACTATCCTAACAAAGTTTAGATTGGGGAATCAAAAGGTGGAATTTGACTTGGAAAAATGGAGCTTTGGAGTAGTTTATATGCAGAGACATTTGGAGAGAAGCAATTTTCATACGGGAGAAGCTTGAAGTTGCAGAAATGTAGCTCTTTTCATCTTCCTAGTGTTAGTTTAGCTTAGTATAAAGTAAGATAGTTCATCCATTCTTGTTATTAGTTAGATGAAGAAGAAGATGGAGGATGAAGAAGGCAAGGAAGAAAGCTCACGTGACAAGGGTTGTGTTCCTTCCAAATCTTTATCTTTTGTACTTGATTCCAAGTTTAGTTAATAAACAAGTTCTGGATTTTGTGTTTAATATGTGTATCTAAAGTTTATGCCTTGGGTTTGGTTGAATTTTCTATGATTGTTAGTGCTTATTATTTGGCTATTTGACTGCTATGATTTGAGCAAGTTATTTAGCACTTTAGCTCTTTAAATCATGATTAATCTGGTACCATTAATTGTGATTATCTAAGGTGTTATTCCTACAATGAAAATTGAGATTTAACATTAGTTCAAGAAGTGCTAAACATAAGGAGTACACTCACGAAAGTAGAGGTGCACCTATGTGGTTTTTAGTGATTCATTTCATGTAATTTTATTGAAGAAATGAACTTGTAACTAATTTCATAACCATGAAAATAGGTATGGATTAGTTATGAGTATAATTGATTCACTACGAAAGTAGGTTTCACATGTTTAAGGAAATTACTCCATAACTAGCCTAGATGTAGTACTCGATGATCCAAATATAGCACTTGCATGAGTAGTTAGGGATACCACAACCTAAGGAGCTTTTATTTGTTATTTTGTATAATTTCAGTAGGTTAAATTTGTTATAATTCATTGATAGTCTAAATAATAGAGAAATTTTAGTAATACCGGTAATTGTTCACTCTTCCCTGTGGGATCGACCCGATATATACCCTAAACTACTAGTTGATCTGTATACTTGCAGTGAACGGGTGTAATTCGGTATTTTTTAGCTTGCACGTATGTAAAATACCCGTCAAGTTTTTGGCGCCGTTGCCGGGGAAGATTTGGCAATATCGGTGTGAAGAGTAACTTTATTAGTTTAGACATTTCATTAGTTATAGTGTGAATGTTATTTTCTGTTATTTTTGTGTTTTATGTGTATGTGTTTCATTACCTATTTTTCTTACTAATTTTGCTTTTGAGGTTGTTTAAAAGCAATTTTAGGTGATGAGAAGGGTACGTCAATTTGGAGGACAATGCTTGAGAAGTGGAAGATTGGCAAGGGATGGTTACCAAGTGCAAAACTCCTTCAATAGAGGTAACCAAGAAATTACTAGAGGTATGTCTTATGAAGATGGTTTGAAGTGTTTAATGGAAAAATTTGATGTAATCATGTTACAAGTTCAAATGGACACAATTATGCATGAAATTGAGCAAGGGAGGAATGTTAATGCTTTTAATTCTTATCATGTGATTTGTGACTTGTGTGGAGGTTATCATGCTACTAATACATGTATGCAAGCACAAAATGTGGATTATTATGATGAATTAGAGCATTACAATCCTTGTTTTGATCAATATAGAGCTAATTGGAGCAATTCTCCTGCTTATGGTTGGGATAATCAATTTACTTATAGTAATTCTTCATATTTTTACGATTACCAACCTGAATGTGTCCAATATGAATCAAAACATCTTGGGAGTTGGCAATTGAAATGGTAGCTAATGATTCTAAGCCATCTTGGGAGTTAGCTTTAGAAAAATTAGCTAATGCAACTTCCGACCGTTTTGATAGGGTTGAAGAAAGAATAGATGAACTGACTTCTCACTTTAGTAGAATACAAGAGAAATTGCATGCATTGTGCCTCTAATAATTTGCAAAATAATCCTAGCATGAATGGTGGGAATGTTGTATGTAAAAATGGGTTGCATTTTGATGAAAATGATGGATCTCAAGTGTGTTTTAATGAGCAAATATCCATTTCACATGATAATATTTTTGGAACTAACTTTGAGCTTCAAGAGGTGAGTTTTAATGACTCATTTCTCACCCCTCTTGAGGAGTGCATTGAAAGTATAGGTTCTAAGGGTATTGCTACCCAGGATATTCTCATGGCAATTCTTTTGGTGAATTCTCAAGTGGTGCATATTCAAGGTAATATCTATGAAACACTTGGGATAGGTAAGTCACTTTCATTTCTCAAACCATTAAATCATGTGACTTTTGCTATAAAGTCACCATTTAATGATCCACCAAGACCTAAAATGGTGGATTATTCGTTAACTAAGCCTCCTTGAAAAAAAAAAATGAGGTGATATAGTCGAGCCAACGACTATAAACAAAAGCGCTTGTTGGGAGGCAACCCAATGTTTTAGTACCTTATGTTATTTTGGTGTGATTTTGTGGTTTGAATAAGAGTTTTAGTTAATTTGTTGTTTTTGTGCTATAGGGTTGGCAATTGGAAGCAAAAATGACCATTTGAGGTAAAAAAAAAGTGAACTTTGATCAACCAACTCAACCCTCGATTTGCGTTACAAGGTTATTTGATCCGTTTAAAAGAGGTAAAATGCATGTTTTTAATGTTTTACATGTGTGCACATCGATAAATTTTACAAACAAATGATTTATGATGCATTTTGAGTGATTGGGGTACCAATGGTAATTTTTCACAGTTCATTTTCTGCAAAAAATTGCAGAAGAAAACGCACCTAGCATGAAAACGCGCTTCCAAGTGGCGTTTTCATCAAAACGCGTTTCAAATTCTGCAACGAGACTGAAGAAAACGCGCTTCAAAACGCGACACAAAGTCGCGTTTACCATAAACATCGCGTTTTCAAGCCTGGATCAAGATTCACAAACGCGACTTTATAAACGCGACTAAACTTCGCGTTTTCCAACATAGTCGCGTTTTCGTTCCTGCAGGATTTGTGCAGGAAACGCGACTTAGTAAACGCGAGTTGAAGGAGCGTTTCTAGTCGCGTTTTATGTGTCCGAATATAGCCTCCAGGAACGCGATTTCAGCTTCATTTCTTCTTCTCTTCTCCATTTTTCAGGCGCGTTTTTCAAATTTATAAGGTTATTATCATCATCATCCGTAGCATTCATTTTGCACTAAATTTGCCTTTTCTGTATTTTTGAAGCATCATCCATTGAAATATCTGAACTTTGAACAAGTCCTTCATCTCCAGGACCTTCACAACTTCTCTATTCCCTCACAGCTGCTGTCGTTTAGAGCCAGGCTCATCGTCATGTTGGCTAGCAGATGAAGTATCTCCAACCTGTTCATAAACAAGTGAACATGAATCAGAATTGAGCAGATGAAGTATCTCCAATCTGTTCATAAACAAGTGAACATGAATCAGAATTTCAATTTTTTTAAACATAACAATAACAAAACAATAAATTAAAGTTCACTTGTGCAGGTGTTAAATGGGCTGGCTCCAGCAATCCAACTTCAGTAAAAGCTCTGCCAGCCACCTGGTACTGATGATGAAACCTGTAATTCACCATTTCCTCTCTCTCTGACTGATCATCTCTTCACTGCCCATTCACTTCCTCTCCAAGAGCTTCTCTCCATTGAAACATCTGAACTTTGAACAAGTCCCTCATCCCCAGAACCTTCACTTCTTTATCTTCCCTCACAGCCGCTGTCCTTAGATAATCCATTGAAATAATTCTCTATCTTCATCACTGCCATTCGTCCCAGCTTTCAATCCGCAAATCAGCTTTCATTAAGAGCCTTCATGTAAAAGTGCCATTCGTCACTTTCTTCTATTATGGGCGGTTGACCAAATGGGTTTTGTTTGATGAATTCTTCTACGTTATCAGCTTCAGCCAATTTCTTCAAGTGCTGAGCAAATTCTCCTTTAGGATCTGCAGATATTTCTTTTCAAGTTACTTGAATAATTTCAGGTTAATTCAATAATGAAAATCACAAAGCCAAGAAAGATGCTTCTCACCCAGATAATTATCCTTTTCACTTGAAAACGCATAAGATTCGGGGAAGATGGCATTGTATCTCTAAAAAATTCAGCAAAGGAAAAAAATTAGAGCATCATCCAGAACAGAGTACAAGAATATGTCACATAACAAGTATACTTACAGGATTAAGGAATGATTTATATGGAGAATCATCGACTAACAATGTGTTAGACAGACCATATTGCTCAAAATCTTTCCAAACTTTCCTCAAGTCCTTAAACATAATCTTTTTTTCTGGATTTTCTTTAGTTTTGGTTTCGACTACAGTGCAGTGAGCCTGATTCTGCAAAATACAGCAGTATCCAATGGAACATTACCCAAAAATAAGAGACTGATTCTGCAAAATTTTGCTAAGAGACTGATTCTACAAATTCTGATAATGACAAATGAAGTCTCACCCAAACAAACTCCCATTTAAAATGTGGCAGATTTTTTATTACACGTTGAACATTATGCCTGGGAAAAAAAGAAGAATTGCAGAAAAATAAGGGGGGAAAAAAAGAAGGTGTAACATATAAATCAATTAACTAAAATATAGGTCGACACATACCATTGTTTTGATGACCAAATTGCCACATTAAAACATGAGAAGCAGAATTTCAAAAATTCATGGGTATATGGCCTGAATTTAAAGTCATATCTGTCATTGGAATTCTTGGCTAGAATCACCCCATTGAGGTCCAGAATTAGGAGTTTGCTATTTGAAGCCTTTCGAGAAGCAGCTCGAGTTATCCTAGCAAGTGGCCTTTCAGTTTGCACTGAAAAAAAAAAGAATGTTACATAAAGCATTCCTTTAACATTGACTAGTGGATGATAATATTAAGACAAAATGTACCTCCTTGGACTTCAGTCTCCTTTCCCAATTTATTGTCATTCAAAAAGGAAGCATAATTGAAGGGGTCTGCCAGTTTACTCATTGCAATCTCCAAGGCCATAAACTTCCTAGCAATCCTAGCATGAGTCTGATATACAAATATTAGTTGGATGCAATAAACTAGCATGAGTCTGACAACAAGCATTTGTGTACTTACTGATTTAGTAATGTTGGGTCGGCGTCCCATTGCCCAACATTGTATAAATTTCAATGTATAAACACCACAACTTGATGCATCCTTCTGTCGTGAATTATGATTTACAAGATAAAAAGTCCAGCTCCAATCCTTATTCAAGAATTTATTCAAAATCCATACCTAAGCCCCCAAAAAAAAAAAAACCAAGGGGAAAAAGGTCATCTTACTATATTTCATATTAATATAAGCTGTAATTTAATATAAGCTGTAATTTCTCTTGTAATACCAGAAGATGCATTATTCCATCATAGAATGTTGTGTCATTTTGCAGAGGATCAACAATGTAGATTTCTTTTTCCGTGACATGAACGATCATCGGAAACCAATGTGATTTATGAAGTATGGCGAAGAAAATCTGCAATATAAGACAATAAACACTATCTAATAAAAAAATTATCCTATCTTATAATAACCATGAAATGAGTACACAGATGTAAATTAAAATAATTGCTGCCTTCTACTTTATAGATGACAAAGCAATGAAAGTTATTGTATACCTTTTCTGCATTTTTCATTAATTCCTCCAGCTTTTCAAGATGGAAAGCCTTCACAAGGCTCTCTTTTATGGATGGAAATTCTATGACCATATAGTGCTGCAATGAAGTGAATGACAAGCACGAGTCAAATATAAATTTTGCGATTCAGAAAACTATATGTCACATTTTAAAACAGAATAAGTACAAATATTAGAACTTACCAATGCCATCGGATGGAAAAAAAAGAAATTCTTGTAATCTTTCTGGAGTAAATCAAAGTATTGCAGTATAACCTTAAAGTAGTGGAACAAAAAGAACAGATTGAGTAAAACATCATTCAAACAAGAAAAGGAAGAAGGAGCTATTACTATTCAAAAGAGTAAAAAACTCAACTTTGTCATTGAGCCATGCACTAGGACATGTAGCTTCCTTCAAACTTTTTTTCGTAATATGAAAATCGGCACTCTCATCTACCTCCTCCACATAACTGTGCATGATGAAAAAGAAATCACAAATGCTACATAACAATGCAGTAAATTCATTGATTAAGGCCACCAGAATGCAACATACTCTGCAGATTCAACACTGTCATTGAGATAAAATTCTATAGCTGCGTCCAACTCACGCTCCAAATTTCCAGAAACTTCTACATGACACTGGTTTAGAGCTGAAATTAGTACATAAATTAAAATCGGACTAGAAAAACACAAGGAACACGGCTTACATCTTTTAGAAATGCTAGCGATTCCATTGTCTTCTCTTTCACCTCCAAGGCACCAACCAATTGTGTAATTTTTTTCAAATTTTCTCCAAACTAGGAATAAAAGAACCACGTTAAACATTCTGGTTGACATGAATTAAAGAGGCAACAATAGGATTAAAAAGAGCGCAATTGACATGCACTTACCACATCATGACCTGGAATTTCTTCTATAAAAACAACCTCAGAATTCAAATTTTCATGCTGAGGGTCTTGTACTCGTGCTTTTCGTTTTTTTCTTTCGTATGTCACTATTCCATGAAATTTTTCTGGTTTCCTCCGGACCCTCGCCTCTTGTTCAGGCCTATCAAATGGTCTAGAAATGATTTGTTGTACAGCCCATCTTGGCATTGCTTGTTCTGGGGACTTCTTAGGACTACAGGCACCATCAACATGTGTTTCATTTTCATCATCATTGACGGGAGGTGGATGTAAGCCTAGATGATGTTCAATGTGGTCCAGGCGAGTATCCAGTCGGGCTAAATGATGGTCGATGTCGTCCAAGCGACCGAAAAGCCGCTGCCAATTGGTTTGGGCCGGAGGAGGATGTGGTGCTGCAGTAGATGGTCCAGATTCATCGCGACCATGTCTAGCCTTCTGTCTCCGCTCCTGAACAGGGCGTGGAATGTTCCCCGTGCCAATACCAAGCCGACGGAGAGTAGTAAGAGTCATTTCAGCTCGTGGAGGAACATTCTCCCGCCTCATGCCTTCCAAGCGAACCTCAAAACGGGGGAAGATTAAAGTCAGTAGACGAGGAAATGAAAGTTTGAAGGAAGTTGTCTTACGCCTCGCCGTAGACCTAATGTGGCTGATGATGATGTTCGGCAATGAAATTCGAGCATACGGGGAAGTTCGGTTGTGGAACATGTAATCAAGGAAGTAAATATCGCTCTTGCGAACCTCCGTGTGCCCCGTCTTCTTTGGGATGACATTGTGAGCCATCATGTAAATGATAAGCCGATGACGAGGTTCGAAGACATTCGCCAAAATGGTCTCCTTCCTTGTAGAGCGAAAAGGTTGGTACTCAAGACCAAACCTAGCCATGGCCAGCGAGGGATCCCACCTCCTATTCGGGGGAACAAACTCCTTCTTCAAATCTACTGGATGGCCGTCATCCATACACCCCAAAATAGCGGCCAAATCTTGACGTGACAAGGTGATTCGTCTTCCACGTACCCAGGACTCAACTATTTCTCCACTATGGCGCGCCTTACTCTCAATGTTAGCGTAAAACTCGCGCACCAAATCGGGGTAGTAATGGTTTGGTAGGGTGAGAATCGGCGCCCATCCCAGCTGAGCAAAAGCCTCTGAGGTGTTATACATCATCTCAACTGTTGGGTTGACATGCATCTCAAACAGGAACTCCAAGTTAGCATGCTCCTCATGCCATTCTTGATTCCTGCGATTATTGAACCTAGCACCGTCAAATACCGATCTACCAGCTCCACGGGAGGTGCCCTCACCAGGCTGTCGGTTAACTGGTGGAGGAGAAGGTGAATTCTCCTCCTCAGTCACCTCCATCTCCTCATTAACCTCCCTCTCCTCACTACTAGAGGATGAAAGTACCGCTCTTCTTCCCCTTGGCATAGTACCTAAAAGAAAATGTTGCAATTAACCACATGTATTTCGACACAATGCACAATTTGGCAATGAATATCCTAAAATGATCCAAATAATCTCTAATGTGTCCTTGCAAGTGACAATTCGTCCAATAACTAATGTAAGAGACCGAATCAAGAAGAGCCATAATTTATGCCAAAAATTGCTCAAAATCACCAATTGAAACAAGATATTGAATAATTATAACCCAATCAGTGAAATTAACAACAATTATGGTTATAACTATTTAAACTTAACAATAAAAATATACTTATAGCTATAATCATGTTTAAGCAAAAATTAAACCAATTAACTCACCAAATCAACCAAATTACTCACTATACACAATGCACATGCTCAAACATCACCAACTAGCCATTCTTAACCATAATTAAACATCACCAATGGCTCAAAAACATCCTAACTTCATTTGTCGATTTCCTTCAAATATAGCAATTATGAATTTATAAAGCAATAATGACCAACAAATTGCTACATTTAAACTCATAAACATACTTAAACAATCTCAATGAGCATGAATAAATTCAAAAAAAAGTCAAATACATCATCAAATTTTCGACATTAAAAGATGTCAGATAGCTCAGGATAAAAAATATGACCTTCAAAAATCAAAAGCTTTGATGAAGAAACTTACCTCAATCACGTAGAAGGATGTTTGGTGATGCTAAAAATGCAAAAAGCCCTATGAAACAACCTCCAATTGACCTCCAATTGAAGAAATTAGAGTTGAAGAACCCTAACCTTCAATCCTTCAAAAACTGAATTTGAGGTGTTCTTCTTGGATTTTAATCAGTTAAAAAGGTTGTATGAATCTCAAAAGGTGTTGGGTGATGATTTCTAGCAAGATTATGGAGTAAAAATGAAGAGTTGTGAGTTGGGTAGAAAGGAAGAGGAAAAACGCGCCTGAAAAATGGAGAAGAGAAGAAGAAATGAAGCTGAAATCGCGTTTCTGGAGGCTATATTCGGACACATAACACGCGACTAGAAACGCGCCTTCAACTCGCGTTTACTAAGTCGCGTTTCCTGCACAAATCCTGCAGGAATGAAAACACGACTATGTTGGAAAACGCGAATTTTAGTCGCGTTTCTAAAGTCGCGTTTTTGAATCTTGATCCAGGCTTGAAAACGCGATGTTTATGACAAACGCGACTTTGTGTCGCGTTTTGAAGCGCGTTTTCTTCAGTCTCGTTGCAGAATTTGAAACGCGTTTTGATGAAAACGCCACTTGGAAGCGCGTTTTCATGCTAGGTGCGTTTTCTTCTGCAATTTTTTGCAGAAAATGAACTGTGAAAAATTACCATTGGTACCCCAATCACTCAAAATGCATCATAAATCATTTGTTTGTAAAATTTATCGATGTGCACACATGTAAAACATTAAAAACATGCATTTTACCTCTTTTAAACGGATCAAATAACCTTGTAACGCAAATCGAGGGATGAGTTGCTTGATCAAAGTTCACTTTTTTTTTACCTCAAATGGTCATTTTTGCTTCCAATTGCCAACCCTATAACCCATTTAAATAACCCATTTAAATAACAATCCAATATCAACCCGCCCATAACCTGTCCAATTGCCAGGTACAGTGGTGAGTGATAGTAATTGTACATATTAATATCCCTCATTAATTCTCCTCTGATAATGCTTTATATCTCGAATGAGACTCCATTTGTGATGTGATGTATGTGAGATAAAAACCGAGATACTTAATGGGGACAAATTGTAATTAATCCAATATATTTATAGTGCCATTTCGGAGCCTGATTTGTAATTTGGTCATAAATTTCCACTAGCATGTAGAAAAAATGGAAGATATTACACTACGAAAAAGCAGAAGAAAAACCTTTCAATTTTAGCAGTCGAAATAAAACTACCACAAAACAACCGGAGCAGTTAAAAAACAGTTGTCACTAGCAGCAATCCAGCAGAACCAAAGATAAATGGAAAATTGATAGCACTTCAGGGTTTAGGGTTTAGAGTTTAGGGTTTTTTTTTTTTTAGGGTTTAGGGTTTAGGGTTTATTTCAAACGGATGCTATGGTTAGAGTAGTGAAATTGCAGGAGGAAAAGAAGCTAATACAAGGGCTCTTTGAGAGGATGAAAACGAAGGGGAAAGAATCAGAGACCACCAGGAATTCTATTGATGAAAGTTTAAAGGAGATCAAGACCAGGGAGGGAAGACTGGAGAGCCTTATGCCTCTGCTGATGCAGTGTCGTCTCTTCAGTCAACGTCTTGCTGTTAAGGGAACTCTTCTTGTAAATAAAACCAGTTCCATATTTTATAATAGTGCATCAGTAGGTTGCTGGGACAGGTTGTTCCTTTTCTTTGGACCGTTGTCCAAACTCTGTACAGGTTAAGGAGATATATATAAAATGCTAACGTTTAGGGGAAAAAAAAAAGTATATGCTGTCACTGAGAGCTTATTCCTCATTGATACGTGAGAAGCAGCTGAGCTATTCTGGGTTCAACAGAATAAGTCAACTACTTGTAGAGAACTAAGCATGATTAGATGAGAAATTTGATAAACATATTCTTTTCAGGGGAATATAACGCTGTGGTCATTTGTCTTGGTGCCAGAGCAGCTTTTCTGCCAGAGTTTTCTGGAATACTTCCCTTGAGAACATGTAGAGGTGTTGTTACACGCATGCAGCTTTCTGATAATTTCAGGTACCTTTGAGGCTCAAATAACTCATATTCACCTAGTTTATTATTCTAAGGAACTGATAAAACTTTCAGAGACCAGTCGGTTCAACATTGCAAATTTAATATTGTGAATATCCAATATTTATGGTTGCAGAAAATCACTTATCTTCTGATATTGGGAGAAAACCTTAGTAACTAGTGCATCCTATACAAGTAAAATTTAGGAGCCAAATGAGGAATGCTCTTTGCTTCAACAAAATGGAACTAAAATCATAGAAAACAGTAACAGTAACCGGAGCACATTTGAGTGCTAAAATATTCCGGGACTTCCAGCGAGTCAGGTGTTTGCCGTTAAACACGCGGTTCCGCCAGCTGATTTCCGTCTACCAGCAGCCTCTACCAGTGGTTCAGCAGGGGTCGAGCGAAGGTCAGGCAGCCACGGAACGCTGCCGGGTCTGCTCCAACGAACTGCAAACACAAAATGCCATTTTAAGTCTAAGTCACAAATTCTCAGTTTTTGGCAGAAAAGCACCAAATGGTCGGAAACCTACCATTATAGCTTCCGCCAAGATATACAGGCCAGCAGCACAGCTGGCCTGTACAGGGTGCTGACCAAGAACCATCAATTCCAACGCAGCAGCACCAGAGTATTTGGATAGAGATTCAACGGCCAGAACAAAATCTTCGGCGGCAGAGAAAAGACCCAGAAAACTCATTCCACACAGGATAGAACATGAGAGAACGGCGACGTGCCATTCATCCTTACTACTGACTACAATGCGCCCGTAGGCAAAAAGAGCAATATACCCAGCCTGACGCGCAAAACGTCTCCGACGAAGCCAACCAATGGCACGATCAATCCGATCGCTCCAAATAAAATGTAAAACTAAAAATGTCACAAGTGGGTAAGTGAAAACCAGAAAAAGCAGCACGAACTGTGGAATGACGCCAAGAATCAGAAGAGATGTCCAAAGGCCAGCTGATGAGACGAATATGAATGCAATAACATATCTAATATATTCCTGAAACGCCTACAAAGACATAGAAAAAAAGTATATATAAAGTTCTTGGAGGTTAATTAGAAGAAGAATAAAAAAAGAAAGCAAGTTACTATTGATCTGTAAAATCTGCAGCTGAAGGCGCGAGAGAGAGAGAGAGAGACAGAGTATGTTAGGCCTTAGTAACCACAATTCATGGACCTTCAAGTACATTTCGGCCAAACCACTTAAACAATTCCACCAAGGATTTAACTCTTGCAAAAATTACTCAAATGGCCAAGAGCTTCATCAATCATTAGCTCTTGATGACAAACAATCATTCCTTACAACAATCAACCAGAAATTTAACTCAAAAACATAAAAGGAAGTCACGGCTAGCTTGCTCATAAATAACTCTAGAAATTCAGAGTTTAGTTAGCTAGATACACATCTAAACTCAGATTACCACAATAGCCTTTCACTAGAATCAATGTCATTCACACACAAGACAATTTTAATTCAAAAACAACATCTGATTCAGGTTTGTGCAAAACCTCACAGCTAAAGAGATGCTTTAACTAGACATATAATTTACAGAGCTACCTGTATTTTACCATTTAAATCGCAGAACCATGGAGCCAATCCTTATGCCTGGAGGCTACTGGCATCAGAAATTCAATTGCATATCAAGCCATGAATGTGTCAAATCTAGCCGTGCCACTAGACTTAAAAGCTTGTCAGATGTACAAACTACCATACCTCTAGCACTATTGCACTTGGAGATGATAATGCAATGAATTCATCAGTGAAGCTCATTAGATGAATAATGCAACACTTTGTCAGTCTGATAAGATGAATAGCTGCGTAATCTAAGCAAATGTGTTTTGCAGCAAATATGGCAAGTGCTATCATAAATCTTGAGTTTAGCTATTTGTTTGCCTTTGTCAGCTGAATCATTCTCCACCAATGATCGACTTTTACTCCAGCAATAAAAAATTTAGTTGTATCATCATCTGGTACATAATTTATGACGGGCGATAGGCTTTATGATCCTGAACTCTAGAACAATTATATGCGTGCAAATTACCACA
>NW_020864305.1:0-21459 GCF_003713205.1 Coffea eugenioides | reverse complement strand
TTCACCAAATCCTTTCTAACCTAGGCCCTCATATCTTTCGTATCCGGGCGCAAGAATCCCATCTAAGATAATTCAAAACTCGAGCCGGCCGGTCCCAAGAGTAAACAATCCTTATTAAAGATTCCTACCCGACATACATACCTAGCTTCCTCGAGTCCCATGATAATGATTCGTACACTTATCACATGCCCGGTTCATAACTTATGCTTAAACGAGCACTTAGACATATTCAAGGACCACAACACCACTTGGCCCAGTCTCACTCCGTGCAGAGACCATGCGAAGTGGCTCTGATACCACTTGTAACAGCCCCACCTTCCCCTAAGGCGAACCAAAGGGGTTAGCGGACTGCCTGCCCAACTCTCGCCAGGACTAACGGATTAGTTTACGTCGATCTACTACGTTCCGGAACACACCAACGCGCGCAAACAAATCAAAATCTCAAAATAAAAAAAAATATGAAATTCGAAGCCGATGATGAACAGTACCGGCCATGTCAGAATCCGGAGTTCAACCAAACATCAATCCAACATATATACATCGAAATTTAACATTTACAAGCCAAAGCGATATACCAAAATATCCAACAAGTTCATACATGTGCAATTGGCCAATTACAAACCAACCATTGGTTGAAACAAAACACTTAGGGTTTTCACCCTCAAGGAGCTATTCAAAATATACATTTACATGAGCTCAACTTGACAACCAACTAGCACAACCTTTCCCAAAATAGTCATTTTTCCTGTAAGGAAAACAAATGGAACGGAGTGAGCAAAAGCTCAGTGAGCAACTATCACATAATCAACAAAGATCACTTAACCTTAAACTTTCATCTCAAGTACGCAATTAAGAAATAAAACAAGTCGGTAAAAGGATACGGACGGCTCTCAAGAGCCCATTTCCACGCTTACATTCTTGATCCAACCTCATTGACCCTCCGTCAATGTTTAAGAATACCCGACCGTAGACCTCACTTCACTTCCATTCCTTCCACCCAACATACCCCAACCGGGCCCGCACTCCAAGCAGTAGTTTTAGGTGATACTCGAGTACACCGGAACCAAGGGTCTCATTACCACAAGATTCCCATTTCAGTCCCCGTGGCTAGTCAATTTTCACGACCAAGCCCTCGCTGGCTCGATTCAAGTGACTACCAACGGGGTCGAGCTCAGTAATGCAGTAGGGCCGTTGGATACTCGTCCAACCGACACCCAAACAGTTTCCCATGAATGGAATTCAATATCTTATATAGCAAGTGCAGTATTACAGTGAAACGGTAAACAGTCGTTAACAAGATAAAAAGGATGAGGGCGGTCAAGTACACCCTCACCTTAACCATGTCCAATAGCCAAACAAGCCTTCAAGGCATCACAATCACATATAGCAAAGCCACATTATAAACATTCAAGTGAGTAGTATACTCACCAATCAAGTAGGTGATGTTTCATGCACCGTCGTTAAAAGGACGTCGTGAACCCCCGTCACGTCCTAAAACATACAAACAAATACAATGAGACTCGATAACGAGTCATAAAGCCATGCCAATCACAACCCCAATAGGGTTTCATATGCATATATAAGCATTATAGCAAACCAGAAAATCAGGAAATGTAACTAACTTGGCCCTAACAACAAAAACAGTTTTGTCCTCATTATGCGGTAATGGCACAAATTGCACTACGATTATCGGATTAGGGTGTAAGACCCCCCATTTCGAAGCTAAGGAACAGGGCTACAACAATGTAGAAGGTCACTCAGTCCAAATCCTAGCACAACTAGGTCAAATATGCAAAATACCAAACCAGAACCTTAATTGCAGGTTTACAAATTACACTATGCTGTAATTAGTCCAGCTCAGTCTATACAAGTCCAAATTCATTGATTCTAAAGGCATATGGTAGCTAAGACATCAAGATACATTTCATTAGAAGACCTCAACAACCAAATCCAAAGCAATTCCAGTCAAAACAGCCAATTACAGGCGCAGTTCGGCCATCCTGAAGAACCCAGAACAGCAACGGTAAAATCGACTTTTCTCACTCTACACAACTCCTATGAACCTGAAATTTTACAGACACCTCAAACACATCAATACCTACAACTTTCATGTTTTAAGCCAAGGCCAATTCGGCTTCTAACCATGAGATACAAAACCGGACTGAATTGGGGATATAAAACCCTAACTTTCTCAAATTCCTTCCAAACCCAAAATTGCTTGCAATTACCAATCATGTACACCTACTATGGTCATTAACCATCATTTCCAACCATCATACATAGCCACAACATCATGATCACATTAAACCAGAAAATTCATCAATAAATGGAAAACTTCACCAATTCATCTCAAACCAAGAAATAAACCACAAAATCATCACTTTAGCTACCATTAAGCACAACTTAAGCTTCATTAAGTGTAGGAGGAAGTTCAAATACCAATTACCTTGAACACAAGAGAGGGAGAGTTGTAGGACACCTTAGCTTCCTTGAACACTTCCACAAAATCACTTACTAGCACCAAATGGAGGGATTTTATGGAGTAGAAACAAATTTAAGCAATTGGTTTGGATGATTTGCACTAGATGGTAGCTAAAATTTTGAAGAGTTCTCTTCCTTCCTTTGCTCAAGAGTGCCGACCAAAATGGAGAAAGAAATGGTGATTTTTGTGGTAATTTTGAGATATTTAATCAATTGGTAAGAAAGGTCAAAAAGTCAAATAAGTCAAATAAGTTACAACCACTCTTAAGGTGACACATGTCACTTCATTAATGCATTCCTATCCTTCTTTTTTCCTCTCACATCAATCACATCACAACCTCTACTTATCTCTTAACACCCGATCAATTTCAACCAGTATCCGAAACTCAACCTAATTGGCCGAAATTTTCCGAACTTCTCGCACTAGCGGGTCCCACGTCCGTTATATATCCTTAATTTTTCAAAAACTATCCAATACTAGAAAAATCATCTAAAAACTATATCTGCTCATTAAAAATATCTAGAAAATTTTCCTACTAAAAAAAAATGCAGAAAACAAACCATTAAATAAATAAAACCCTAGAAAATGGGAAAAGTACGGGTTCTCACACTCTCTCCCCCTTAAAAGAATTTCGTCCTCAAAATTCCTTATCATTGGCTACTCCGGGATACAAAAATTTTAATACTTCCTTCTCCTGATTAAATTGAGCATCATACTTAGCTAACAGATCTGTACCCCTTCACTGGCCAGGTTCATTAAATTCTTACCTTCCACGTCCTCTAATGGGTCAAAGACTTGATGTTGTTCTAAGGAGTACACCCGAGAGGACACTTTCGATCCATCCTTGTCCCCCTTCGACTGGTCAGGGTGGGTCGTGGTTGGTGGCAGAGTCCCTCTCCGCTCAAGCAGGCGAACTGGACAATTAGCAATCTGATGTTCGGCACTTCCACAGCGCAAGCATTTTCCTCCTTTCTTCCAGCAATTGTCCTCCGAGTGGTTTAATTTTCCGCAATACCCGCAGGGTCCGCGTGCTGCAGAAGCCGAGCCTCCACTTGACGGGCTCTCTTGTGACACTCCCGGCATCCTTACTCCTCCCGTTCCCCGCCCAAACTTGGGAGGGGTACTTTCATCCCCCTGCCCCGAACTACTTCCAGGAAATCCTCTCTTTTTTGCCTGGAAGTTTTTCACCTGGAGCCTAGCATTCTCTACTCGATGTGCCTTCTCCACTGCTTCGCTGAAGGCGTTAATTTGCGCTGCCGCGAGGTCCTTCTGGATTTCTACGTTCAGGCCCTGGACAAATCGCCGTATTCTTCGTTGCTCGGTCATGATGAGTTCGGGCGCAAATTTGGATAGGCGGGTGAATTGGCTCTCATATTCCGCCACAGTTTGAGCTCCTTGGCGGAGTCGAATGAACTCGTCTTCCTTCCTTTCCTGAACTAGAGGAGGGAAAAACTTCGCATTAAACTCTCTGATGAAGTTCACCCAAGTCCTAGGTGTCTGTTCTCGTTCCCACTTCTGCCGAATTACGTTCCACCAGGAACGGGCTGCCCCCTCAAGCTGGAACACGGCAAAAGTCACCTGCCGTTCGTCAGGGTAGTGTAGGGCTGCAAATATATCCACCATCTTTTCAAGCCATCTTTCGGCAACGTCTGGGTCGGGTCCCCCAACAAACTTTGGCGGAGCGAACTTTTGGAATCGTTCGAGAGCTCTGTCTTCGCTCTCGATATGGTTACCAGGGTTTCCAGGGTTAGGGTTTGGGTTTTGGCCCTGTTGCTGCACTACTTGTGCTAGCAAGTCTGTCATTTGCTGCATAGCAGTAGCTATTTGCACATTAGGGTTCACTTGCGGTTCCAGATTGGGTCCAGTAGAGGTTTCCCCCGTACCCCTAACCGGTGTGGGTTGTCTAGTTCCGCGTCCACGTCCCCGACCACTCCGTGTACCTTCCATGAGTTTTACTTGGTCTAGGCAAGAATACTAAACCAAAGTAGTAACAGGGCATGTAAGGAACACGCAAAACTTTCACAATAACACATATTTATACATTCCAAACATGATCACAAACATATATATACAAGCCAAGCAAGATCAAGCCACACACATATATACAATCAGTCGAGTCAAGTACAGGCAAGTCAGAAACAAACATAGACGATTCCCCGAGGAATGGCCTTTCTAGTTCACCAAATCCTTTCTAACCTAGGCCCTCATATCTTTCGTATCCGGGCGCAAGAATCCCATCTAAGATAATTCACAACTCGAGCCGGCCGGTCCCAAGAGTAAACAATCCTTATTAAAGATTCCTACCCGACATACATACCTAGCTTCCTCGAGTCCCTTGATAATGATTCGTACACTTATCACATGCCCGGTTCATAACTTATGCTTAAACGAGCACTTAGACATATTCATGGACCACAACACCACTTGGCCCAGTCTCACTCCGTGCAGAGACCATGCGAAGTGGCTCTGATACCACTTGTAACAGCCCCACCTTCCCCTAAGGCGAACCAAAGGGGTTAGCGGACTGCCTGCCCAGCTCTCGCCAGGACTAACGGATCAGTTTACGTCGATCTACTACGTTCCGGAACACACCAACGCGCGCAAACAAATCAAAATCTCAAAATAAAAAAAAATATGAAATTCGAAGCCGATTGTGAACAGTACCGGCCATGTCAGAATCCGGAGTTCAACCAAACATCAATCCAACATATATACATCGAAATTTAACATTTACAAGCCAAAGCGGTATACCAAAATATCCAACAAGTTCATACATGTGCAATTGGCCAATTACAAACCAACCATTGGTTGAAACAAAACACTTAGGGTTTTCACCCTCAAGGAGCTATTCAAAATATACATTTACATGAGCTCAACTTGACAACCAACTAGCACAACCTTTCCCAAAATAGTCATTTTTCCTGTAAGGAAAACAAATGGAACGGAGTGAGCTAAAGCTCAGTGAGCAACTATCACATAATCAACAAAGATCACTTAACCTTAAACTTTCATCTCAAGTACGCAATTAAGAAATAAAACAAGTCGGTAAAAGGATACGGACGGCTCTCAAGAGCCCATTTCCACGCTTACATTCTTGATCCAACCTCATTGACCCTCCGTCAATGTTTAAGAATACCCGACCGTAGACCTCACTTCACTTCCATTCCTTCCACCCAACATACCCCAACCGGGCCCGCACTCCAAGCAGTAGCTTTAGGTGATACTCGAGTACACCGGAACCAAGGGTCTCATTACCACAAGATTCCCATTTCAGTCCCCGTGGCTAGTCAATTTTCACGACCAAGCCCTCGCTGGCTCGATTCAAGTGACTACCAACGGGGTCGAGCTCAGTAATGCAGTAGGGCCGTTGGATACTCGTCCAACCGACACCCAAACAGTTTCCCATGAATGGAATTCAATATCTCATATAGCAAGTGCAGTATTACAGTGAAACGGTAAACAGTCGTTAACAAGATAAAAAGGATGAGGGCGGTCAAGTACACCCTCACCTTAACCATGTCCAATAGCCAAACAAGCCTTCAAGGCATCACAATCACATATAGCAAAGCCACATTATAAACATTCAAGTGAGTAGTATACTCACCAATCAAGTAGGTGATGTTTCATGCACCGTCGTTAAAAGGACGTCGTGAACCCCCGTCACGTCCTAAAACACACAAACAAATACAATGAGACTCGATAACGAGTCATAAAGCCATGCCAATCACAACCCCAATAGGGTTTCATATGCATATATAAGCATTATAGCAAACCAGAAAATCAGGAAATGTAACTAACTTGGCCCTAACAACAAAAACAGTTTTGTCCTCATTATGCGGTAATGGCACAAAGTGTACTACGATTATCGGATTAGGGTGTAAGACCCCCCGTTTCGAAGCTAAGGAACAGGGCTACAACAATGTAGAAGGTCACTCAGTCCAAATCCTAGCACAACTAGGTCAAATATGCAAAATACCAAACCAGAACCTTAATTGCAGGTTTACAAATTACACTATGCTGTAATTAGTCCAGCTCAGTCTATACAAGTCCAAATTCATTGATTCTAAAGGCATATGGTAGCTAAGACATCAAGATACATTTCATTAGAAGACCTCAACAACCAAATCCAAAGCAATTCCAGTCAAAACAGCCAATTACAGGCGCAGTTCGGCCATCCTGAAGAACCCAGAACAGCAACGGTAAAATCGACTTTTCTCACTCTACACAACTCCTATGAACCTGAAATTTTACAGACACCTCAAACACATCAATACCTACAACTTTCATGTTTTAAGCCAAGGCCAATTCGGCTTCTAACCATGAGATACAAAACCGGACTGAATTGGGGATATAAAACCCTAACTTTCTCAAATTCCTTCCAAACCCAAAATTGCTTGCAATTACCAATCATGTACACCTACTATGGTCATTAACCATCATTTCCAACCATCATACATAGCCACAACATCATGATCACATTAAACCAGAAAATTCATCAATAAATGGAAAACTTCACCAATTCATCTCAAACCAAGAAATAAACCACAAAATCATCACTTTAGCTACCATTAAGCACAACTTAAGCTTCATTAAGTGTAGGAGGAAGTTCAAACACCACTTACCTAGAACACAAGAGAGGGAGAGTTGTAGGACACCTTAGCTTCCTTGAACACTTCCACAAAATCACTTACTAGCACCAAATGGAGGGATTTTATGGAGTAGAAACAAATTTAAGCAATTGGTTTGGATGATTTGCACTAGATGGTAGCTAAAATTTTGAAGAGTTCTCTTCCTTCCTTTGCTCAAGAGTGCCGACCAAAATGGAGAAAGAAATGGTGATTTTTGTGGTAATTTTGAGATATTTAATCAATTGGTAAGAAAGGTCAAAAAGTCAAATAAGTCAAATAAGTTACAACCACTCTTAAGGTGACACATGTCACTTCATTAATGCATTCCTATCCTTCTTTTTTCCTCTCACATCAATCACATCACAACCTCTACTTATCTCTTAACACCCGATAAATTTCAACCAGTATCCGAAACTCAACCTAATTGGCCGAAATTTTCCGAACTTCTCGCACTAGCGGGTCCCACGTCCGTTATATATCCTTAATTTTTCAAAAACTATCCAATACTAGAAAAATCATCTAAAAACTATATCTGCTCATTAAAAATATCTAGAAAATTTTCCTACTAAAAAAAATGCAGAAAACAAACCATTAAATAAATAAAACCCTAGAAAATGGGAAAAGTACGGGTTCTCACACTCTCTCCCCCTTAAAAGAATTTCGTCCTCAAAATTCCTTATCATTGGCTACTCCGGGATACAAAAATTTTAATACTTCCTTCTCCTGATTAAATTGAGCATCATACTTAGCTAACAGATCTGTACCCCTTCACTCGCCAGGTTCATTAAATTCTTACCTTCCACGTCCTCTAATGGGTCAAAGACTTGATGTTGTTCTAAGGAGTACACCCGAGAGGACACTTTCGATCCATCCTTGTCCCCCTTCGACTGGTCAGGGTGGGTCGTGGTTGGTGGCAGAGTCCCTCTCCGCTGAAGCAGGCGAGCTGCACAGTTAGCAATCTGATGTTCGGCACTTCCACAGCGCAACCATTTTCCTCCTTTCTTCCAGCAATTGTCCTCCGAGTGGTTTAATTTTCCGCAATACCCGCAGGGTCCGCGTGCTGCAGAAGCCGAGCCTCCACTTGACGGGCTCTCTTGTGACACTCCCGGCATCCTTACTCCTCCCGTTCCCCGCCCAAACTTGGGAGGGGTACTTTCATCCCCCTGCCCCGAACTACTTCCAGGAAATCCTCTCTTTTTCGCCTGGAAGTTTTTCACCTGGAGCCTAGCATTCTCTACTCGATGTGCCTTCTCCACTGCTTCGCTGAAGGCGTTAATTTGCGCTGCCGCGAGGTCCTTCTGGATTTCTACGTTCAGGCCCTGGACAAATCGCCGTATTCTTCGTTGCTCGGTCATGATGAGTTCGGGCGCAAATTTGGATAGGCGGGTGAATTGGCTCTCATATTCCGCCACAGTTTGAGCTCCTTGGCGGAGTCGAATGAACTCGTCTTCCTTCCTCTCCTGAGCTAGAGGAGGGAAAAACTTCGCATTGAACTCTCTGATGAAGTTCACCCAAGTCCAAGGTGTCTGTTCTCGTTCCCACTTCTGCCGAATTACGTTCCACCAGGAACGGGCTGCCCCCTTAAGCTGGAACACGGCAAAAGTCACCTGCCGTTCGTCAGGGTAGTGTAGGGCTGCAAATATATCCACCATCTTTTCAAGCCATCTTTCGGCAACGTCTGGGTCGGGTCCCCAACAAACTTTGGCGGAGCGAACTTTTGGAATCGTTCGAGAGCTCTGTCTTCGCTCTCGATATGGTTACCAGGGTTTCCAGGGTTAGGGTTTGGGTTTTGGCCCTGTTGCTGCACTACTTGTGCTAGCAAGTCTGTCATTTGCTGCATAGCAGCAGCTATTTGCACATTAGGGTTCACTTGCGGTTCCAGATTGGGTCCAGTAGAGGTTTCCCCCGTACCCCTAACCGGTGTGGGTTGTCTAGTTCCGCGCCCACGTCCCCGACCACTCCGTGTACCTTCCATGAGTTTTACTTGGTCTAGGCAAGAATACTAAACCAAAGTAGTAACAGGGCATGTAAGGAACACGCAAAACTTTCACAATAACACATATTTATACATTCCAAACATGATCACAAATATATATATACAAGCCAAGCAAGATCAAGCCACACACATATATACAATCAGTCGAGTCAAGTACAGGCAAGTCAGAAACAAACATAGACGATTCCCCGAGGAATGGCCTTTCTAGTTCACCAAATCCTTTCTAACCTAGGCCCTCATATCTTTCGTATCCGGGCGCAAGAATCCCATCTAAGATAATTCACAACTCGAGCCGGCCGGTCCCAAGAGTAAACAATCCTTATTAAAGATTCCTACCCGACATACATACCTAGCTTCCTCGAGTCCCATGATAATGATTCGTACACTTATCACATGCCCGGTTCATAACTTATGCTTAAACGAGCACTTAGACATATTCATGGACCACAACACCACTTGGCCCAGTCTCACTCCGTGCAGAGACCATGCGAAGTGGCTCTGATACCACTTGTAACAGCCCCACCTTCCCCTAAGGCGAACCAAAGGGGTTAGCGGACTGCCTGCCCAGCTCTCGCCAGGACTAACGGATCAGTTTACGTCGATCTACTACGTTCCGGAACACACCAACGCGCGCAAACAAATCAAAATCTCAAAATAAAAAAAAATATGAAATTCGAAGCCGATTGTGAACAGTACCGGCCATGTCAGAATCCGGAGTTCAACCAAACATCAATCCAACATATATACATCGAAATTTAACATTTACAAGCCAAAGCGGTATACCAAAATATCCAACAAGTTCATACATGTGCAATTGGGCAATTACAAACCAACCATTGGTTGAAACAAAACACTTAGGGTTTTCACCCTCAAGGAGCTATTCAAAATATACATTTACATGAGCTCAACTTGACAACCAACTAGCACAACCTTTCCCAAAATAGTCATTTTTCCTGTAAGGAAAACAAATGGAACGGAGTGAGCTAAAGCTCAGTGAGCAACTGTCACATAATCAACAAAGATCACTTAACCTTAAACTTTCATCTCAAGTACGCAATTAAGAAATAAAACAAGTCGGTAAAAGGATACGGACGGCTCTCAAGAGCCCATTTCCACGCTTACATTCTTGATCCAACCTCATTGACCCTCCGTCAATGTTTAAGAATACCCGACCGTAGACCTCACTTCACTTCCATTCCTTCCACCCAACATACCCCAACCGGGCCCGCACTCCAAGCAGTAGTTTTAGGTGATACTCGAGTACACCGGAACCAAGGGTCTCATTACCACAAGATTCCCATTTCAGTCCCCGTGGCTAGTCAATTTTCACGACCAAGCCCTCGCTGGCTCGATTCAAGTGACTACCAACGGGGTCGAGCTCAGTAATGCAGTAGGGCCGTTGGATACTCGTCCAACCGACACCCAAACAGTTTCCCATGAATGGAATTCAATATCTCATATAGCAAGTGCAGTATTACAGTGAAACGATAAACAGTCATTAACAAGATAAAAAGGATGAGGGCGGTCAAGTACACCCTCACCTTAACCATGTCCAATAGCCAAACAAGCCTTCAAGGCATCGCAATCACATATAGCAAAGCCACATTATAAACATTCAAGTGAGTAGTATACTCACCAATCAAGTAGGTGATGTTTCATGCACCGTCGTTAAAAGGACGTCGTGAAACCCGTCAACGTCCTAAAACAGACAACAAAAAATACAATGAGACTCATAACGAGTCTAAAGGCCAATGCAATCACAACCCAATAGGGTTTCACTAATGCATATTATAAGCATTATAGCAACCAGAAAATCAGAAATGTAACTAACTTGCCCTAACAACAAAACAGTTTGTCCTCATTATGGCGGTAATGGCACAATTGTACAACGATTATCGGATAGGTGTAAGACTCCGTTTCGAAGCTAAGTGAACAGGTTCTAAGCAAAATGTAGAAGGTCACTCAGTCCAAATCCTAGCACAACTAGGTCAAATATGCAAAATACCAAACCAGAACCTTAATTGCAGGTTTACAAATTACACTATGCTGTAATTAGTCCAGCTCAGTCTATACAAGTCCAAATTCATTGATTCCAAAGGCATATGGTAGCTAAGACATCAAGCTACATTTCATTAGAAGACCTCAACAACCAAATCCAAAGCAATTCCAGTCAAAACAGCCAATTACAGGCGCAGTTCGGCCATCCTGAAGAACCCAGAACAGCAACAGTAAAATCGACATTTCACACTCTACACAACTCCTATGAACCTGAAATTTTACAGGCACCTCAAACACATCAATACCTACAACTTTCATGTTTAAAGCCAAGGCCAATTCGGCTTCTAACCATGAGATACAAAACCGGACAGAATTGGGGATATAAAACCCTAACTTTCTCAAATTCCTTCCAAACCCAAAATTGCTTGCAATTATCAATCATGTACACCTACTATGGTCATTAACCATCATTTCCAACCATCATACATAGCCACAACATCATGATCACATTAAACCAGAAAATTCATCAATAAATGGAAAACTTCACCAATTCATCTCAAACCAAGAAATAAACCACAAAATCATCACTTTAGCTACCATTAAGCACAACTTAAGCTTCATTAAGTGTAGGAGGAAGTTCAAACACCACTTACCTAGAACACAAGAGAGGGAGAGTTGTAGGACACCTTAGCTTCCTTGAACACTTCCACAAAACCACTTACTAGCACCAAATGGAGGGATTTTATGGAGTAGAAACAAATTTAAGCAATTGGTTTGGATGATTTGCACTAGATGGTAGCTAAAATTTTGAAGAGTTCTCTTCCTTCCTTTGCTCAAGAGTGCCGACCAAAATGGAGAAAGAAATGGTGATTTTTGTGGTAATTTTGAGATATTTAATCAATTGGTAAGAAAGGTCAAAAAGTCAAATAAGTCAAATAAGTTACAACCACTCTTAAGGTGACACAAGTCACTTCATTAATGCATTCCTATCCTTCTTTTTTCCTCTCACATCAATCACATCACAACCTCCACTTATCTCTTAACACCCGATAAATTTCAACCAGTATCCGAAACTCAACCTAATTGGCCGAAATTTTCCGAACTTCTCGCAATAGCGGGTCCCACGTCCGTTATATATCCTTAATTTTTGAAAAACTATCCAATACTAGAAAAATCATCTAAAAACTATATCTGCTCATTAAAAATATCTAGAAAATTTTCCTACTAAAAAAAAATGCAGAAAACAAACCATTAAATAAATAAAACCCTAGAAAATGGGAAAAGTACGGGTTCTCACACTCTCTCCCCCTTAAAAGAATTTCGTCCTCAAAATTCCTTATCATTGGCTACTCCGGGATACAAAAATTTTAATACTTCCTTCTCCTGATTAAATTGAGCATCATACTTAGCTAACAGATCTGTACCCCTTCACTGGCCAGGTTCATTAAATTCTTACCTTCCACGTCCTCTAATGGGTCAAAGACTTGATGTTGTTCTAAGGAGTACACCCGAGAGGACACTTTCGATCCATCCTTGTCCCCCTTCGACTGGTCAGGGTGGGTCGTGGTTGGTGGCAGAGTCCCTCTCCGCTCAAGCAGGCGAGCTGGACAGTTAGCAATCTGATGTTCGGCACTTCCACAGCGCAAGCATTTTCCTCCTTTCTTCCAGCAATTGTCCTCCGAGTGGTTTAATTTTCCGCAATACCCGCAGGGTCCGCGTGCTGCAGAAGCCGAGCCTCCACTTGACGGGCTCTCTTGTGACACTCCCGGCATCCTTACTCCTCCCATTCCCCGCCCAAACTTGGGAGGGGTACTTTCATCCCCCTGCCCCGAACTACTTCCAGGAAATCCTCTCTTTTTCGCCTGGAAGTTTTTCACCTGGAGCCTAGCATTCTCTACTCGATGTGCCTTCTCCACCGCTTCGCTGAAGGCGTTAATTTGCGCTGCCGCGAGGTCCTTCTGGATTTCCACGTTCAGGCCCTGGACAAATCGCCGTATTCTTCGTTGCTCGGTCATGATGAGTTCGGGCGCAAATTTGGATAGGCGGGTGAATTGGCTCTCATATTCCGCCACAGTTTGAGCTCCTTGACGGAGTCGAATGAACTCGTCTTCCTTCCTCTCCTGAGCTAGAGGAGGGAAAAACTTCGCATTGAACTCTCTGATGAAGTTCACCCAAGTCCAAGGTGTCTGTTCTCGTTCCCACTTCTGCCGAATTACGTTCCACCAGGAACGGGCTGCCCCCTTAAGCTGGAACACGGCAAAAGTCACCTGCCGTTCGTCAGGGTAGTGTAGGGCTGCAAATATATCCACCATCTTTTCAAGCCATCTTTCGGCAACGTCTGGGTCGGGTCCCCAACAAACTTTGGCGGAGCGAACTTTTGGAATCGTTCGAGAGCTCTGTCTTCGCTCTCGATATGGTTACCAGGGTTTCCAGGGTTAGGGTTTGGGTTTTGGCCCTGTTGCTGCACTACTTGTGCTAGCAAGTCTGTCATTTGCTGCATAGCAGCAGCTATTTGCACATTAGGGTTCACTTGCGGTTCCAGATTGGGTCCAGTAGAGGTTTCCCCCGTACCCCTAACCGGTGTGGGTTGTCTAGTTCCGCGTCCACGTCTCCGACCACTCCGTGTACCTTCCATGAGTTTTACTTGGTCTAGGCAAGAATACTAAACCAAAGTAGTAACAGGGCATGTAAGGAACACGCAAAACTTTCACAATAACACATATTTATACATTCCAAACATGATCACAAACATATATATACAAGCCAAGCAAGATCAAGCCACACACATATATACAATCAGTCGAGTCAAGTACAGGCAAGTCAGAAACAAACATAGACGATTCCCCGAGGAATGGCCTTTCTCGTTCACCAAATCCTTTCTAACCTAGGCCCTCATATCTTTCGTATCCGGGCGCAAGAATCCCATCTAAGATAATTCACAACTCGAGCCGGCCGGTCCCAAGAGTAAACAATCCTTATTAAAGATTCCTACCCGACATACATACCTAGCTTCCTCGAGTCCCATGATAATGATTCGTACACTTATCACATGCCCGGTTCATAACTTATGCTTAAACGAGCACTTAGACATATTCATGGACCACAACACCACTTGGCCCAGTCTCACTCCGTGCAGAGACCATGCGAAGTGGCTCTGATACCACTTGTAACAGCCCCACCTTCCCCTAAGGCGAACCAAAGGGGTTAGCGGACTGCCTGCCCAGCTCTCGCCAGGACTAACGGATCAGTTTACGTCGATCTACTACGTTCCGGAACACACCAACGCGCGCAAACAAATCAAAATCTCAAAATAAAAAAAAATATGAAATTCGAAGCCGATTGTGAACAGTACCGGC
Source organism: Coffea eugenioides (assembly GCF_003713205.1). Taxonomy (NCBI): domain Eukaryota; kingdom Viridiplantae; phylum Streptophyta; class Magnoliopsida; order Gentianales; family Rubiaceae; genus Coffea; species Coffea eugenioides. Next base: position 6,999 of record NW_020864305.1, on the reverse strand, counting down.
CATGTCAGAATCCGGAGTTCAACCAAACATCAATCCAACATATATACATCGAAATTTAACATTTACAAGCCAAAGCGGTATACCAAAATATCCAACAAGTTCATACATGTGCAATTGGCCAATTACAAACCAACCATTGGTTGAAACAAAACACTTAGGGTTTTCACCCTCAAGGAGCTATTCAAAATATACATTTACATGAGCTCAACTTGACAACCAACTAGCACAACCTTTCCCAAAATAGTCATTTTTCCTGTAAGGAAAACAAATGGAACGGAGTGAGCTAAAGCTCAGTGAGCAACTGTCACATAATCAACAAAGATCACTTAACCTTAAACTTTCATCTCAAGTACGCAATTAAGAAATAAAACAAGTCGGTAAAAGGATACGGACGGCTCTCAAGAGCCCATTTCCACGCTTACATTCTTGATCCAACCTCATTGACCCTCCGTCAATGTTTAAGAATACCCGACCGTAGACCTCACTTCACTTCCATTCCTTCCACCCAACATACCCCAACCGGGCCCGCACTCCAAGCAGTAGCTTTAGGTGATACTCGAGTACACCGGAACCAAGGGTCTCATTACCACAAGATTCCCATTTCAGTCCCCGTGGCTAGTCAATTTTCACGACCAAGCCCTCGCTGGCTCGATTCAAGTGACTACCAACGGGGTCGAGCTCAGTAATGCAGTAGGGCCGTTGGATACTCGTCCAACCGACACCCAAACAGTTTCCCATGAATGGAATTCAATATCTCATATAGCAAGTGCAGTATTACAGTGAAACGGTAAACAGTCATTAACAAGATAAAAAGGATGAGGGCGGTCAAGTACACCCTCACCTTAACCATGTCCAATAGCCAAACAAGCCTTCAAGGCATCACAATCACATATAGCAAAGCCACATTATAAACATTCAAGTGAGTAGTATACTCACCAATCAAGTAGGTGATGTTTCATGCACCGTCGTTAAAAGGACGTCGTGAACCCCCGTCACGTCCTAAAACACACAAACAAATACAATGAGACTCGATAACGAGTCATAAAGCCATGCCAATCACAACCCCAATAGGGTTTCATATGCATATATAAGCATTATAGCAAACCAGAAAATCAGGAAATGTAACTAACTTGGCCCTAACAACAAAAACAGTTTTGTCCTCATTATGCGGTAATGGCACAAATTGTACTACGATTATCGGATTAGGGTGTAAGACCCCCCGTTTCGAAGCTAAGGAACAGGGCTACAACAATGTAGAAGGTCACTCAGTCCAAATCCTAGCACAACTAGGTCAAATATGCAAAATACCAAACCAGAACCTTAATTGCAGGTTTACAAATTACACTATGCTGTAATTAGTCCAGCTCAGTCTATACAAGTCCAAATTCATTGATTCCAAAGGCATATGGTAGCTAAGACATCAAGCTACATTTCATTAGAAGACCTCAACAACCAAATCCAAAGCAATTCCAGTCAAAACAGCCAATTACAGGCGCAGTTCGGCCATCCTGAAGAACCCAGAACAGCAACAGTAAAATCGACTTTTCTCACTCTACACAACTCCTATGAACCTGAAATTTTACAGGCACCTCAAACACATCAATACCTACAACTTTCATGTTTTAAGCCAAGGCCAATTCGGCTTCTAACCATGAGATACAAAACCGGACAGAATTGGGGATATAAAACCCTAACTTTCTCAAATTCCTTCCAAACCCAAAATTGCTTGCAATTACCAATCATGTACACCTACTATGGTCATTAACCATCATTTCCAACCATCATACATAGCCACAACATCATGATCACATTAAACCAGAAAATTCATCAATAAATGGAAAACTTCACCAATTCATCTCAAACCAAGAAATAAACCACAAAATCATCACTTTAGCTACCATTAAGCACAACTTAAGCTTCATTAAGTGTAGGAGGAAGTTCAAACACCACTTACCTAGAACACAAGAGAGGGAGAGTTGTAGGACACCTTAGCTTCCTTGAACACTTCCACAAAATCACTTACTAGCACCAAATGGAGGGATTTTATGGAGTAGAAACAAATTTAAGCAATTGGTTTGGATGATTTGCACTAGATGGTAGCTAAAATTTTGAAGAGTTCTCTTCCTTCCTTTGCTCAAGAGTGCCGACCAAAATGGAGAAAGAAATGGTGATTTTTGTGGTAATTTTGAGATATTTAATCAATTGGTAAGAAAGGTCAAAAAGTCAAATAAGTCAAATAAGTTACAACCACTCTTAAGGTGACACATGTCACTTCATTAATGCATTCCTATCCTTCTTTTTTCCTCTCACATCAATCACATCACAACCTCTACTTATCTCTTAACACCCGATCAATTTCAACCAGTATCCGAAACTCAACCTAATTGGCCGAAATTTTCCGAACTTCTCGCACTAGCGGGTCCCACGTCCGTTATATATCCTTAATTTTTCAAAAACTATCCAATACTAGAAAAATCATCTAAAAACTATATCTGCTCATTAAAAATATCTAGAAAATTTTCCTACTAAAAAAAAATGCAGAAAACAAACCATTAAATAAATAAAACCCTAGAAAATGGGAAAAGTACGGGTTCTCACACTCTCTCCCCCTTAAAAGAATTTCGTCCTCAAAATTCCTTATCATTGGCTACTCCGGGATACAAAAATTTTAATACTTCCTTCTCCTGATTAAATTGAGCATCATACTTAGCTAACAGATCTGTACCCCTTCACTGGCCAGGTTCATTAAATTCTTACCTTCCACGTCCTCTAATGGGTCAAAGACTTGATGTTGTTCTAAGGAGTACACCCGAGAGGACACTTTCGATCCATCCTTGTCCCCCTTCGACTGGTCAGGGTGGGTCGTGGTTGGTGGCAGAGTCCCTCTCCGCTCAAGCAGGCGAGCTGGACAGTTAGCAATCTGATGTTCGGCACTTCCACAGCGCAAGCATTTTCCTCCTTTCTTCCAGCAATTGTCCTCCGAGTGGTTTAATTTTCCGCAATACCCGCAGGGTCCGCGTGCTGCAGAAGCCGAGCCTCCACTTGACGGGCTCTCTTGTGACACTCCCGGCATCCTTACTCCTCCCGTTCCCCGCCCAAACTTGGGAGGGGTACTTTCATCCCCCTGCCCCGAACTACTTCCAGGAAATCCTCTCTTTTTCGCCTGGAAGTTTTTCACCTGGAGCCTAGCATTCTCTACTCGATGTGCCTTCTCCACCGCTTCGCTGAAGGCGTTAATTTGCGCTGCCGCGAGGTCCTTCTGGATTTCTACGTTCAGGCCCTGGACAAATCGCCGTATTCTTCGTTGCTCGGTCATGATGAGTTCGGGCGCAAATTTGGATAGGCGGGTGAATTGGCTCTCATATTCCGCCACAGTTTGAGCTCCTTGGCGGAGTCGAATGAACTCGTCTTCCTTCCTCTCCTGAGCTAGAGGAGGGAAAAACTTCGCATTGAACTCTCTGATGAAGTTCACCCAAGTCCTAGGTGTCTGTTCTCGTTCCCACTTCTGCCGAATTACGTTCCACCAGGAACGGGCTGCCCCCTTAAGCTGGAACACGGCAAAAGTCACCTGCCGTTCGTCAGGGTAGTGTAGGGCTGCAAATATATCCACCATCTTTTCAAGCCATCTTTCGGCAACGTCTGGGTCGGGTCCCCAACAAACTTTGGCGGAGCGAACTTTTGGAATCGTTCGAGAGCTCTGTCTTCGCTCTCGATATGGTTACCAGGGTTTCCAGGGTTAGGGTTTGGGTTTTGGCCCTGTTGCTGCACTACTTGTGCTAGCAAGTCTGTCATTTGCTGCATAGCAGCAGCTATTTGCACATTAGGGTTCACTTGCGGTTCCAGATTGGGTCCAGTAGAGGTTTCCCCCGTACCCCTAACCGGTGTGGGTTGTCTAGTTCCGCGCCCACGTCCCCGACCACTCCGTGTACCTTCCATGAGTTTTACTTGGTCTAGGCAAGAATACTAAACCAAAGTAGTAACAGGGCATGTAAGGAACACGCAAAACTTTCACAATAACACATATTTATACATTCCAAACATGATCACAAACATATATATACAAGCCAAGCAAGATCAAGCCACACACATATATACAATCAGTCGAGTCAAGTACAGGCAAGTCAGAAACAAACATAGACGATTCCCCGAGGAATGGCCTTTCTAGTTCACCAAATCCTTTCTAACCTAGGCCCTCATATCTTTCGTATCCGGGCGCAAGAATCCCATCTAAGATAATTCACAACTCGAGCCGGCCGGTCCCAAGAGTAAACAATCCTTATTAAAGATTCCTACCCGACATACATACCTAGCTTCCTCGAGTCCCATGATAATGATTCGTACACTTATCACATGCCCGGTTCATAACTTATGCTTAAACGAGCACTTAGACATATTCATGGACCACAACACCACTTGGCCCAGTCTCACTCCGTGCAGAGACCATGCGAAGTGGCTCTGATACCACTTGTAACAGCCCCACCTTCCCCTAAGGCGAACCAAAGGGGTTAGCGGACTGCCTGCCCAGCTCTCGCCAGGACTAACGGATCAGTTTACGTCGATCTACTACGTTCCGGAACACACCAACGCGCGCAAACAAATCAAAATCTCAAAATAAAAAAAAATATGAAATTCGAAGCCGATTGTGAACAGTACCGGCCATGTCAGAATCCGGAGTTCAACCAAACATCAATCCAACATATATACATCGAAATTTAACATTTACAAGCCAAAGCGGCATACCAAAATATCCAACAAGTTCATACATGTGCAATTGGCCAATTACAAACCAACCATTGGTTGAAACAAAACACTTAGGGTTTTCACCCTCAAGGAGCTATTCAAAATATACATTTACATGAGCTCAACTTGACAACCAACTAGCACAACCTTTCCCAAAATAGTCATTTTTCCTGTAAGGAAAACAAATGGAACGGAGTGAGCTAAAGCTCAGTGAGCAACTGTCACATAATCAACAAAGATCACTTAACCTTAAACTTTCATCTCAAGTACGCAATTAAGAAATAAAACAAGTCGGTAAAAGGATACGGACGGCTCTCAAGAGCCCATTTCCACGCTTACATTCTTGATCCAACCTCATTGACCCTCCGTCAATGTTTAAGAATACCCGACCGTAGACCTCACTTCACTTCCATTCCTTCCACCCAACATACCCCAACCGGGCCCGCACTCCAAGCAGTAGCTTTAGGTGATACTCGAGTACACCGGAACCAAGGGTCTCATTACCACAAGATTCCCATTTCAGTCCCCGTGGCTAGTCAATTTTCACGACCAAGCCCTCGCTGGCTCGATTCAAGTGACTACCAACGGGGTCGAGCTCAGTAATGCAGTAGGGCCGTTGGATACTCGTCCAACCGACACCCAAACAGTTTCCCATGAATGGAATTCAATATCTCATATAGCAAGTGCAGTATTACAGTGAAACGGTAAACAGTCATTAACAAGATAAAAAGGATGAGGGCGGTCAAGTACACCCTCACCTTAACCATGTCCAATAGCCAAACAAGCCTTCAAGGCATCACAATCACATATAGCAAAGCCACATTATAAACATTCAAGTGAGTAGTATACTCACCAATCAAGTAGGTGATGTTTCATGCACCGTCGTTAAAAGGACGTCGTGAACCCCCGTCACGTCCTAAAACACACAAACAAATACAATGAGACTCGATAACGAGTCATAAAGCCATGCCAATCACAACCCCAATAGGGTTTCATATGCATATATAAGCATTATAGCAAACCAGAAAATCAGGAAATGTAACTAACTTGGCCCTAACAACAAAAACAGTTTTGTCCTCATTATGCGGTAATGGCACAAATTGTACTACGATTATCGGATTAGGGTGTAAGACCCCCCGTTTCGAAGCTAAGGAACAGGGCTACAACAATGTAGAAGGTCACTCAGTCCAAATCCTAGCACAACTAGGTCAAATATGCAAAATACCAAACCAGAACCTTAATTGCAGGTTTACAAATTACACTATGCTGTAATTAGTCCAGCTCAGTCTATACAAGTCCAAATTCATTGATTCCAAAGGCATATGGTAGCTAAGAAATCAAGCTACATTTCATTAGAAGACCTCAACAACCAAATCCAAAGCAATTCCAGTCAAAACAGCCAATTACAGGCGCAGTTCGGCCATCCTGAAGAACCCAGAACAGCAACAGTAAAATCGACTTTTCTCACTCTACACAACTCCTATGAACCTGAAATTTTACAGGCACCTCAAACACATCAATACCTACAACTTTCATGTTTAAAGCCAAGGCCAATTCGGCTTCTAACCATGAGATACAAAACCGGACAGAATTGGGGATATAAAACCCTAACTTTCTCAAATTCCTTCCAAACCCAAAATTGCTTGCAATTATCAATCATGTACACCTACTATGGTCATTAACCATAATTTCCAACCATCATACATAGCCACAACATGATGATCACATTAAACCAGAAAATTCATCAATAAATGGAAAACTTCACCAATTCATCTCAAACCAAGAAATAAACCACAAAATCATCACTTTAGCTACCATTAAGCACAACTTAAGCTTCATTAAGTGTAGGAGGAAGTTCAAACACCACTTACCTAGAACACAAGAGAGGGAGAGTTGTAGGACACCTTAGCTTCCTTGAACACTTCCACAAAATCACTTACTAGCACCAAATGGAGGGATTTTATGGAGTAGAAACAAATTTAAGCAATTGGTTTGGATGATTTGCACTAGATGGTAGCTAAAATTTTGAAGAGTTCTCTTCCTTCCTTTGCTCAAGAGTGCCGACCAAAATGGAGAAAGAAATGGTGATTTTTGTGGTAATTTTGAGATATTTAATCAATTGGTAAGAAAGGTCAAAAAGTCAAAAAGTCAAATAAGTTACAACCACTCTTAAGGTGACACATGTCACTTCATTAATGCATTCCTATCCTTCTTTTTTCCTCTCACATCAATCACATCACAACCTCTACTTATCTCTTA
>NW_020864304.1:0-22069 GCF_003713205.1 Coffea eugenioides | reverse complement strand
GCAAAATGATGTCAAAAACTATTTTTTTTGGGTTAACACTTAACTCCATTTCCGGATTTTTCTGGTTTCCTCTAATGCTTATGTATGCTTATGGAACCCTATTTTGGTAGTATTTGGCATTGGTTTATGACTCGTTATCGAGTCTCATTGTACTTGTTTGCATGTTTTAGGGCGTGACGGTAGTTCACGACGCTCCTTTGACGGAGATGTATGAAATATCATTTTCAAGCTTGGTGAGTGTACTACTCACTTGTGTGTTACTCTATGGCTTTGATATTTGAACTGGATGTGTTGAATGTTTATTGCACCTTCGATATTGATTTAAGTGAGGGTGTACTTGATCACTCTCACTTTTATGCCTTATATCATTGTTTATCATGTTATTGGAATGTTACATGAAATGAAAGTACTTGACCTGGTGTCGTTTGGACAAGTATCCAACGACCATGATTGTTACCATTGAGCTCAACCCCATTGGTAGTTGATTGAATCGAGCCGGCGAGGGCTTGGTCGTGCCAATTAATGAACCTTGGGAACTGTTATATGGAATCTTGTAGTATGAGAGACTCTCGATTCCGGAATACTCGAGTAATACCACATTGCAAGTGTTTGGAGTTCGGGCCCGGTAGGGGTATGTTGGGTGGAAGGAATGGAAGTAAAGTGGAGTCTACGGTTGGTTACTTTGAAACATTGACGGAGAGTCAATGAGGTTCGATCAAGAATGCAAATGAGGAAAAGGGCTCTTGAGAGCCGCCCGTATCCTTTTATCACCACTTTTGATGTGTGCCTTTGCTTACTTTTGATGAATTGGAATGAAAAGCTTTATGCTTATGTGAACTTTGCTGCTTGAGTGGTATTATCTCACTGGGCGTAAGCTCACTCTATTCCCTTTTGTTTTCCTTACAGGAAAATAAATACTTTTGGACTGGATTTGATAGTTGGTTGCCGAATTGAGCTAGATGGACATATCTTTTGTATAGCTCCTTGATTGAAACCCTAAATGTACTTTTGGGTCCGTTTCTCTTTTGATTTGGCAAACCGTACATGTATCAACTTTTGAATAACTTTTGTATGCCACTTTGGATTGTATATGCTTAATTTCAACATGTAAATATTTGCTTGATGTTTGGTTGGGTTTGATGTGTCGGTTACTATTCATGACCGGCTCCGATTTCATTTTGTTTTATTTTGAGATTTTGACTTGTTTACGCGCGTTTGTATGTTCCGGAACGTATTAGATCGCTCTAAACTGAACCGTTAGTCCTGGCGAGAGTTGGGCAGGCAGTCCGCTAACCCCTTTGGTTCGCCTTAGGGGAAGGTGGGGCTGTCACACTTCCCAAGTAGCTTATTCTATCTCATGATTTCTCCATAAAATCTTTATCAAGGGTGTCCGCTTAGTCCTCAATTCCTTTACTTTTCAATCTAAGATCTGTACCGGTCTTTCTTCATAAGTCATAGATTCGTCAAGGTCAATTTCTTCTGTCTTCAATACATGAGTGGGGTCTGGATGATACTTCTTTAACATAGAAACGTGAAATATGTCATGAATCCTAGATAGACTTGCTGGTAACTCTAACCGATATACCATATTTCCTACTTGTTGAAGAATTTTGAAAGGCCCCACGTATTTCAGTTAAAGCTTCTTTCCTTTTCCCACTGTGAAATGTTGAAATGGTGTAACCTTTAAAAATACGTTATCCCCAACTTCAAATTCCAAATCTTTCGTCGATTATCCGCGTAACTCTTTTATCGGTTTTGCGCTGTCTGAAGATTCTGATGTACCACCTTTACCTTCTCATAGGCATCCTTGATCCATGGTACTGCGATTGGATCTAAAACCCTTCTTTCCCCTACTTCATCCCAATATATTGGTGATCGACACTTTCTTCCATAGATAGTTTCGTACGGTGCCATTTGTCTGGAGGAGTGATAACTATTATTGTATGCAAATTCAACTAACGCCATATACTGCCCCCAACTTCCACCAAAATCCAAAATACAAATCCTTAGCATGTTCTCAAGTGTTTGAATGGTTCTCTCTAACTGTCCATCAGTTTGAGGATGATAAGTGGTATACTAAAGTTCAATTTGGTCCCTAAGACTTCTTGTAACTGTAGCCAGAAACGAGACACAAACTGTAGATCTCTGTAAAAAACAATGCTCACTGGGATCCCATGCAATCTCACTATTTTATCCATGTATAGTTGGGCCAATTTTTCCATGGAGTATCTCATATTGATAGGCAAGAAATGAGCAGACTTGGTCAACTTGTCAGCTATTACCCAAAACGGCGTCATGACCTTTCTAGGTACGGGGTAATCCTGACACAAAATCCATGGTAACATGTTCTTATTTCCACTCAGGGATTTCAAGAGGTTGTAGAAGACATGAGAGTTTCTGATGTTCAACTTTTACTTGTTGACACACTAAACATTTTTGGACAAACTGAGGAATTTCCTTTTTCATGTTATCCCACCAATACAGTCCTTTCAGATTCTGGTATATTTTACTGCTCTCGGAATGTACTATATACTTAGATCGATATGCCTCTTCCAAAATGTCCCCTTTTAGCACTTCATCTTGCTACACCACTATCCGATCACGAAATTTCAAAATACCCTCAGAACTCACGTTAAAGTCTGGTATTTCGCCTTGTTGCACTTTTTCTACCCATTTTTGTACCATCCGGTCATTCTTCTGAATTTCTTTAATTCGGTCCAACAAATCATATTTTACCGTGATATTTTCCAAGATCACTCTCTGTCGGTCCAATCACGGATTCCATTCACTCACTTTTTTCAACAAATTCCATTCCTTAATTATTAATCCAGACACCTGAACTTTTCGATTTAAAACATCTGTTACGACGTTGGCCTTTCCTCGGTGGTAACTAATTATACAATCATAATTCTCAAGAAATTCCACCCACCGACGCTGTCTCAAGTTTAGTTTCTTCTGAGAGAATAGATATTTCAAACTCTTATGGTCGGTATAAATCTCAAAAGTCACCCCAGATAAGTAATGTCTCCACTTCTTTAGGGCAAAAACTACAGCGGCCAATTCCAAATCATGAGTCGGGTAATTCCGTTCATGGGGTTTTAATTTTCTAGAGGTATATGCAATTACACTTCCATTTTACATTAGAACGCACCCAAACCTTCTCTCGATGGGTCAGCATATACAGCAAAACTGTCTTTTCCGTTTGGTAAGGCTAAAACTGGCGTCGAAATTATCCGTTCCTTTAATTCTCAAAAACTAGTTTCATACTTAGAATCCCAAACAAATTGACCATGCTTGTTCGTTAGATCGGTTAAAAGTCTTGCTAATTTGAAAAAATCTTTGATGAACCGATTGTAGTACCCTGCTAAACCCAGGAAACTATGAAGCTCATTTGGGGTTTTTAGCTATTTCCACTCAGTTATGGATTCTACTTTCTCTGGGTCCACAGAAATGTCATTTTTAGATATACATGCTCTGGAAAAGAAATTTGCTCCAACCAAAACTCACACTTGGTAAACTTGGCATATAACTGATGTTCTCTCAAAATTTGCAAAACTATTCTCAAATGCCATTCATGATCCTCCCGAGTTTTAAAGTATACCAAGATATTATCTATGAATACCACGATAAATTGATCCAAATAAGGTTTAAAGACTCGATACATCAAATCCATAAATGCAGCCGAAGCATTTCTTAAACCAAAAGACATCACTGCAAATTCGAAATATCCATATCTGGAATTAAAAACAATCTTAGGTATATCCTCTTGCTTAATTCTTGAATGATAAAAACCCTGCCTCAAATCCAATTTAGAGAAAACCACTGCTCCTTGCAACTGATCAAACAACTCGCCAATGTGCGACAAAGGATATTTATTTTTTACTGTAACATCATTTAAGCCACGATAGTCTATACAAATCCTCAAACTACCATCCTTATTTTTATCAAATAAAATAGGTGCTCCCCAAGGTGATTTGTAACGCACCGAGGCAGAAGAAAAGGGAAAAATTGCTGATGAATAGTGTTTTGTGAGGAATCCGGCCAGAAGCCGTGCAAATTCCTTATATTTTTCTTAAAATTCCCTTTTCTTTGATAAATACCACTTTATAATAAGTGCCAATGAACCTAGAAAATAGGGTTTCACACTTCGGTTTCAAGATTTGAGCAAATTAGGGTTTTTCGCGATTTTTCCGCCGGATGAATTTTCGGGACGGAGCAAGGATCAAATTTTGTGATTAAAAGTGACTTTTAAGTGAAAAATAATATGTGAGTAGTAGCAATGATATAAGGTTAGTGAATGGGAAGTAAAAACTCTAGTACGTGAGTTTTTAAGAAAAACGGCGCGAACCGGCGGGTCCCGCGCATTACCGATTGAACGCGCCACTTGACCACCATTTTTCTTACCAAACAAGCTTATTGACTTTTGCATAAAATATCTTCTTAGTTTGCAGCTGGTTTGACCGAATTTATGAGGCTTAAAATGCAAGAAAGAAAGAGAAAAAAAGAAAGGTGGTGGTGGCGACACTCCACCTTAAGGCTTCTTGACCAAGACTTAGTCTTTCTATTTAAACACCAAAATTCAGCAACTTTCCTCTTCATTTTTGCTACTGCTGGCCGAGAGGAAGGAGAAGAAAAACACTAAGGGAAACATTCCATTTCCTTCTTGATTTGCTTCAACCCAAGTAACAAATCCAATTCTAAACCGATTAAAGTACTAAGTGTGAGTTGGGAAGCTTGAGGAACCAAGAAATATCAAAGGGGGTGAAGGATCACTCTATCAAGCCTTGCTTTTGAGGTACAAACATTTGATCATGATCTTTGTTGCTTTAAATTTTGCTTTAAGATGTTTATTTAGCTTAAGTTTTGGCTTGATTTCATGATTATGCAAGTGGGTGTGATGAATTTGGAAGTTTTCCCCTTTTATATGATGAACTAGGGCTTGGGGAATTTCTGCCCAATTTGATGTATGATATATATATATTGCAATTGAGGTTTTATAAGGGGCTTTGGTAGTGATTAGAACAAGAAAATTGAGAAAGTTCCATTGATTACAAAAAATTCCAGAATCTGGAAAATTTTCCCCAACATTCTGTCTGAATTTGTAACCCTATGTTCGAGGCTGAATTGGCCTTAGGTCAAAGAATTAAAGTTGTATATAATGGTATTTTATAGGTGCCTACAAAATTTCAGCTCAATCGGAACAACGTAGGTCATGAAAAGTCCAAAATACCCTTACTGTTTTAAGTTTTTTCCCAGCAGTCCGTGTGATCAGTTTGTCCAGTTTATCACGTTTTTTGACTAGGATCCGTACTGATTTAGCTTTTTTCCAAAACATGAAAGTTGTATTATTCTGACTTAGCTTTCAAATGCCTCTAAGAACACCAGAATTGGACTTTTGTAGCCTGAGATATGTCCATTACAGTGTAATGCGGTTAAACAGCCGACAAAGTGGATTTTGGTTCTGTAATTTGAGGATTTGACTAAGTTACATTAGAAACTGGACTAAGTGACCTTCATGAACATTGTAGCCCTGAGTCTTAGCTTCGAAACGGCATAGGTTGTGCCTCAATCCGATAAGCGTTGCCTCGGATATGTTATTTCCGCATCCATACGTCAAATCTGTCTTTTGCTAAATTGAATTTCTGCACTTGCTATTATTGTGAATCTTGATCTTATGATATTGTGAGCCTATGGAACGGCTCTTGACATGAATTGCTGATATATGTGATGTTGGGTTTTGGTTGAGGAAAAATAATGAAGCCTAAATGGCTGGAAAATTAGGTAAACACAAAGGGCATGCTGCCCGAATTTTTACTCGAGAACTAGAAAACTATATTTGCAACTTGAGTGAAGGTTAAGTGATTACCACTTGAACTAGCGAGAACTTTTGCTACTTTGTTATCGATGGTTATACGTTAAAACCTAAACGAACTTGTACTCTTGAGGAAAAGATATAATGGCCAATGTAAACTTGTATTTCCTTGTACTTTCAACTCAAGTATTGTTTCCAAGTATATATGCTACAAAAACCTTATGATTTGAAAAGCGAGCAAGTGTTTCACGAATGCCTTTCAAATGAATTTCAATTGGTTGATTCTTATGAACGGAACGTTTAAGTTTCAAATCTTACTCGTGTTTCAAAGTTCTCAAATCGGATTTTTATCGCAGATCTGGACTCCAAATCTGGAGTATAATTGAACGTGACTACTTCAGGCACTATAGTTTGATTGAGTGATCCCTCAACTATTTCCAAAGTTACTTTTGAACTAATTCTTGCATTTATTACTCCATTGCATATCATTTGGGTTTGGGTGTATGCCATGACATAATTTGGCTCCAATGAGTTCCTGGAAAGTCTTGTGCTTAGAACCAATGTCTCCACTATTGTTTACACATTCTTTGGAGTACGATGGCTCCTTACTTCTGTTTCATGGTTACCTGATCTAAACGAGCATTGGATATTTAAGTACAAGAACTTCACTGGCTCACATGAGCAATAAATGAACATTTGATTACTGCATCATGACATCATATCAATGCTTTATTGTGAAAAAATACTTGAATGTTGATTTTACTGGTCACTCGCTGAGCTTCTAGTTCACCCCCTATTATCTTCTTCTCCCCCCAGGGATCGAAGTAAAGGAAGAACTTGTTTTCGGATCTTTGTGTGGCTGGATGGCGTACATCTTGCATAGTTTAGTTTTAGTTTTGGTTTGTGTACTTTTGGGCTTGTATAAATATTGGAATTGAATCGGATGTAAATCTACATTTTACGCTTAGAACTAGTTTCCGCTTCGCTTATGATATGTAATTTTGGAGAATTGGATGTATTATTTGAGTTGTACCTTGTAATTTACTTGAGAAATGTAGTAAGTGAGTGAGTCCCGGCGAGAGCTGGGCAGGCGGTCCGCTAAACCCTTTGGTTCGCCTTAGGGGGAGGTGGGGTCGTTACAAATGGTATCAAAGCTTAGGCTTCAGATCTTTGTAGTGTATCCTAGGCTTAAAGTTTAAGATGCCAGACTGTGGGATTGGTTTGTACGTTCAGTGCTCTTTTGGAGCGTCAGTTGTGACTCTTGAAAATGGTACACGTAAGATATGACTTGATGAGCTTCGTTTAAAACCATATGGTTTGAGTCGTGAAGTTTCTTAGTTTGAATTCTTGTACTTGTGTACCTGATATTTTTCCTGAGGAAATGCTCGTGAATTTTAGACGGAATATGGTTTAACGTACGATGATGTGAATAGAAATTATGATTGAGTTTGAGATAAGTTGTAGTGGCACAGGTTAGAGCACAGAAGATTTTGTCTTGTACTCAAGACTTAACTGAATGAGGAAATTGAAATAATGACTTGGACTTGTCCAATAAGTGTTGGCTTGGGTTTTGATACATTATGGTGGTGGCTGGATTGTTGAGAAAATTTTTGATTTTGCAACCTTCATCTAGTCTTCTTGTTTGATTAAGGATGGCACCACCCGATTTGTAAGTGTTGGGATTTGAACTACTTGAACTGCCGGAAACTGACTAGGCTGAGTTCACTTGAGACTTGAACATTGTTTAGGCAAGTGTGCTTTTACGTACACTTAGTGGTTGTGATTTGACTGAATATATGGTTTTTCATTTACGCATGAGCAAGTAGTTTGGTTTGTATACGACCTGTAAGTAGACTTGAATTTGAATCGGCTAGTGTACCCTTACATACACTGGATAGACCTGACCTAACTGAAAATAGGGTATCTCTTTTACTCTTGAGCAAGTATCTTGATTTATATATGATCTGTATGTGGATTTGAGTTTGATGACTGCTTGAGAGTGTGAATTACTGGGCATAAGCTAGGCGAGTGAGTTTCTACTCATACCCGTGTTCCTTGAACCTGAAATAATTGACCCTGCTTTTGAACCGATATACTTGAACCCTGCTTTTGACTCTGTTTCTGAACATTTTCGTACTTGTTTGGTTGTAGACCGGCTACTACTCCTCTGTAGCGGTTGAACTGAACCTCTCTGATGAGGTATAGCCTGTTGTGTTACCAAGCACCGCCATTCTCTTGGCGAGGCATACCTGTTGTGTTTCCAAGCACCATCAGGGATGAAATTCTTGAACTGAACCTCTTTGATGAGGTATTGCCTGTTGTGTTACCAAGCACCGCCATTCTTTTGGCGAGGCATACCTGTTGTGTTTCAAAGCACCATCAGGGATGAAACTTTGACTTGAGGCTCTCTGGTGAAGTTTAGCCGTTGTGCTAACTTGTTGTGTTATAAAGCACCACCAGGGCCAATTTCTTGAGCTAAGATCCTCTGGTGAAGTTTAGCCGTTGTGCTAACTTGTTGTGTTATAAAGCACCACCAAGGATGAAATTTTGAACTGAGGTTCTTTGGCGAGGTATAGCCGTTGTGCTAACCTGTTGTGTTGTCCAGCACCGCCATGGACAAAATCTTGCATCTGAGGCTCTGGTGAAGTATAGCTGAGTGCTAGCTTGTTGTGTTATAAAGCACCACCAGGGGTAATTTCTGACCTGAGATATCGTTATGTCCTGAATTGTTTTTCCAAATACCAGGGACTTTAAGTCCGATTTCGAGCCCTTTTTGTATATGTATCCAGTTACTCGTCTGACTATCAATTGGATCAAGATTATTTGATAAGTTGGATTGGAGTACTTTTAGTACTTGATTGTAATGAGTGATTCTTAGTATGTGATTGACCTTTGAGATATTTGATCTGATTAGTATTTGATTATGATAAGCGAGATTGAAATGATTCTTAATACGTGATCGACTTTCGAGAACTATTTTGATCTGATTAGTACAAGTTGGAAAGTCGAGGACGACATTCTTTTAAGGAGGGGAGTTGTAACGCCCCGAGGCAGAAGAAAAGGGAAAAATTGCTGATGAATAGTGTTTTGTGAGGAATCCGGCCAGAAGCCGTGCAAATTCCTTATATTTTTCTTAAAATTCCCTTTTCTTTGATAAATACCACTTTATAATGGCCCTACTACTCAATCACCCCACAATAAGTGCCAATGAACCTAGAAAATAGGGTTTCACACTTCGGTTTCAAGATTTGAGCAAATTAGGAGTTTTCACGATTTTTCCGCCGGATGAATTTTCGGGACGGAGCAAGGATCAAATTTGGTGATTAAAAGTGACTTTTAAGTGAAAAATAATATGTGAGTAGTAGCAATGATATAAGGTTAGTGAATGGGAAGTAAAAACCCTAGTACGTGAGTTTTTAAGAAAAACGGCGCGAACCGGCGGGTCCCGCGCATTACCGATTGAACGCGCCACTTGACCACCATTTTTCTTACCAAACAAGCTTATTGACTTTTGCATAAAATATCTTCTTAGTTTGCAGCTGGTTTGACCGAATTTATGAGGCTTAAAATGCAAGAAAGAAAGAGAAAAAAGTGTCGCCACCTTAAGGCTTCTTGACCAAGACTTAGTCTTTCTATTTAAGCACCAAAATTCAGCAACTTTCCTCTTCATTTTTGCTGCTGCTGGCCGAGAGGAAGGAGAAGAAAAACACTAAGGGAAACATTCCATTTCCTTCTTGATTTGCTTCAACCCAAGTAACAAATCCAATTCTAAACCGATTAAAGTACTAAGTGTGAGTTGGGAAGCTTGAGGAACCAGGAAATATCAAAGGGGGTGAAGGATTACTCTATCAAGCCTTGCTTTTGAGGTACAAACATTTGATCATGATCTTTGTTGCTTTAAATTTTGCTTTAAGATGTTTATTTAGCTTAAGTTTTGGCTTGATTTCATGATTATGCAAGTGGGTGTGATGAATTTGGAAGTTTTCCCCTTTTATATGATGAACTAGGGCTTGGGGAATTTCTGCCCAATTTGATGTATGATATATATATATTGCAATTGAGGTTTTATAAGGGGTTTTGGTAGTGATTAGAACAAGAAAATTGAGAAAGTTCCATTGATTACAAAAAATTCCAGAATCTGGAAAATTTTCCCCAACATTCTGTCCGAATTTGTAACCCTATGTTCGAGGCCGAATTGGCCTTAGGTCAAAGAATTAAAGTTGTATATAATGGTATTTTATAGGTTCCTACAAAATTTCAGCTCAATCGGAACAACGTAGGTCGTGAAAAGTCCAAAATACCCTTACTGTTTTTAAGTTTTTTCCCAGCAGTCCGTGTGATCAGTTTGTCCAGTTTATCACATTTTTTGACTAGGATCCGTACTGATTTAGCTTTTTTCCAAAACATGAAAGTTGTAGTATCCTGACTTAGCTTTCAAATGCCTCTAAGAACACCAGAATTGGACTTTTGTAGCCTGAGATATGTCCATTACAGTGTAATGCGGTTAAACAGCCGACAAAGTGGATTTTGGTTCTGTAATTTGAGGATTTGACTAAGTTACATTAGAAACTGGACTAAGTGACCTTCATGAACATTGTAGCCCTGAGTCATAGCTTCGAAACGGCATAGGTTGCGCCTCAATCCGATAAGCGTTGCCTCGGATATGTTATTTCCGCATCCATACGTCAAATCTGTCTTTTGCTAAATTGAATTTCTGCACTTGCTATTATTGTGAATCTTGATCTTATGATAT
Organism: Coffea eugenioides; assembly: GCF_003713205.1. NCBI lineage: Eukaryota > Viridiplantae > Streptophyta > Magnoliopsida > Gentianales > Rubiaceae > Coffea > Coffea eugenioides. Next base: position 11,504 of record NW_020864304.1, on the reverse strand, counting down.
TGTGAGCCTATGGAACGGCTCTTGACATGAATTGCTGATATATGTGATGTTGGGTTTTGGTTGAGGAAAAATAATGAAGCCTAAATGGCTGGAAAATTAGGTAAACACAAAGGGCATGCTGCCCGAATTTTTACTCGAGAACTAGAAAACTATATTTGCAACTTGAGTGAAGGTTAAGTGATTACCACTTGAACTAGCGAGAACTTTTGCTACTTTGTTATCGATGGTTATACGTTAAAACCTAAACGAACTTGTACTCTTGAGGAAAAGATATAATGGCCAATGTAAACTTGTATTTCCTTGTACTTTCAACTCAAGTATTGTTTCCAAGTATATATGCTACAAAAACCTTATGATTTGAAAAGCGAGCAAGTGTTTCACGAATGCCTTTCAAATGAATTTCAATTGGTTGATTCTTATGAACGGAACGTTTAAGTTTCAAATCTTACTCGTGTTTCAAAGTTCTCAAATCGGATTTTTATCGCAGATCTGGACTCCAAATCTGGAGTATAATTGAACGTGACTACTTCAGGCACTATAGTTTGAGTGAGTGATCCCTCAACTATTTCCAAAGTTACTTTTGAACTAATTCTTGCATTTATTACTCCATTGCATATCATTTGGGTTTGGGTGTATGCCATGACATAATTTGGCTCCAATGAGTTCCTGGAAAGTCTTGTGCTTAGAACCAATGTCTCCACTATTGTTTACACATTCTTTGGAGTACGATGGCTCCTTACTTCTGTTTCATGGTTACCTGATCTAAACGAGCATTGGATATTTAAGTACAAGAACTTCACTGGCTCACATGAGCAATAAATGAACATTTGATTACTGCATCATGACATCATATCAATGCTTTATTGTGAAAAAATACTTGGCTGTTGATTTTACTGGTCACTCGCTGAGCTTCTAGCTCACCCCCTATTATCTTCTTCTCCCCCCAGGGATCGAAGTAAAGGAAGAACTTGTTTTTAGATCTTTGTGTGGCTGGATGGCGTACATCTTGTATAGTTTAGTTTTAGTTTTGGTTTGTGTACTTTTGGGCTTGTATAAATATTGGAATTGAATCGGATGTAAATCTACATTTTACGCTTAGAACTAGTTTCCGCTTCGCTTATGATATGTAATTTTGGAGAATTGGATGTATTATTTGAGTTGTACCTTGTAATTTACTTGAGAAATGTAGTAAGTGAGTGAGTCCCGGCGAGAGCTGGGCAGGCGGTCCGCTAAACCCTTTGGTTCGCCTTAGGGGGAGGTGGGGTCGTTACAAATGGTATCAGAGCTTAGGCTTCAGATCTTTGTAGTGTATCCTAGGCTTAAAGTTTAGGATGCCGGACTGTGGGATTGGTTTGTACGTTCAGTGCTCTTTTGGAGCGTCAGTTGTGACTCTTGAAAATGGTACACGTAAGATATGACTTGATGAGCTTCGTTTAAAACCATATGGTTTGAGTCGTGAAGTTTCTTAGTTTGAATTCTTGTACTTGTGTACCTGATATTTTTTCCTGAGGAAATGCTCGTGAATTTTAGACGGAATATGGTTTAACGTACGATGATGTGAATAGAAATTATGATTGAGTTTGAGATAAGTTGTAATGGCACAGGTTAGAGCACAGAAGATTTTGTCTTGTACTCAAGACTTAACTGAATGAGGAAATTGAAATAATGACTTGGACTTGTCCAATAAGTGTTGGCTTGGGTTTTGATACATTATGGTGGTGGCTGGATTGTTGAGAAAATTTTTGATTTTGCAACCTTCATCTAGTCTTCTTGTTTGATTAAGGATGGCACCACCCGATTTGTAAGTGTTGGGATTTGAACTACTTGAACTGCCGGAAACTGACTAGGCTGAGTTCACTTGAGACTTGAACATTGTTTAGGCAAGTGTGCTTTTACGTACACTTAGTGGTTGTGATTTGACTGAATATATGGTATTTCATTTACGCATGAGCAAGTAGTTTGGTTTGTATACGACCTGTAAGTAGACTTGAATTTGAATCGGCTAGTGTACCCTTACATACACTGGATAGACCTGACCTAACTGAAAATAGGGTATCTCTTTTACTCTTGAGCAAGTATCTTGATTTATATATGATCTGTATGTGGATTTGAGTTTGATGACTGCTTGAGAGTGTGAATTACTGGGCATAAGCTAGGCGAGTGAGTTTCTACTCATACCCGTGTTCCTTGAACCTGAAATAATTGACCCTGCTTTTGAACCGATATACTTGAACCCTGCTTTTGACTCTGTTTCTGAACATTTTCGTACTTGTTTGGTTGTAGACCGGCTACTACTCCTCTGTAGCGGTTGAACTGAACCTTTCTGATGAGGTATAGCCTGTTGTGTTACCAAGCACCGCCATTCTCTTGGCGAGGCATACCTGTTGTGTTTCCAAGCACCATCAGGGATGAAATTCTTGAACTGAACCTCTTTGATGAGGTATTGCCTGTTGTGTTACCAAGCACCACCATTCTTTTGGCGAGGCATACCTGTTGTGTTTCAAAGCACCATCAGGGATGAAACTTTGACTTGAGGCTCTCTGGTGAAGTTTAGCCGTTGTGCTAACTTGTTGTGTTATAAAGCACCACCAGGGCCAATTTCTTGAGCTAAGATCCTCTGGTGAAGTTTAGCCGTTGTGCTAACTTGTTGTGTTATAAAGCACCACCAAGGATGAAATTTTGAACTGAGGTTCTTTGGCGAGGTATAGCCGTTGTGCTAACCTGTTGTGTTGTCCAGCACCGCCATGGACAAAATCTTGCATCTGAGGCTCTGGTGAAGTATAGCTGAGTGCTAGCTTGTTGTGTTATAAAGCACCACCAGGGGTAATTTCTGACCTGAGATATCGTTATGTCCTGAATTGTTTTTCCAAATACCAGGGACTTTAAGTCCGATTTCGAGCCCTTTTTGTATATGTATCCAGTTACTCGTCTGACTATCAATTGGATCAAGATTATTTGATAAGTTGGATTGGAGTACTTTTAGTACTTGATTGTAATGAGTGATTCTTAGTATGTGATTGACCTTTGAGATATTTGATCTGATTAGTATTTGATTATGATAAGCGAGATTGAAATGATTCTTAATACGTGATCGACTTTCGAGAACTATTTTGATCTGATTAGTACAAGTTGGAATGTCGAGGACGACATTCTTTTAAGGAGGGGAGTTGTAACGCCCCGAGGCAGAAGAAAAGGGAAAAATTGCTGATGAATAGTGTTTTGTGAGGAATCCGGCCAGAAGCCGTGCAAATTCCTTATATTTTTCTTAAAATTCCCTTTTCTTTGATAAATACCACTTTATAATGGCCCTACTACTCAATCACCCCACAATAAGTGCCAATGAACCTAGAAAATAGGGTTTCATACTTCGGTTTCAAGATTTGAGCAAATTAGAGTTTTCACGATTTTTCCGCCGGATGAATTTTCGGGACGGAGCAAGGATCAAATTTGGTGATTAAAAGTGACTTTTAAGTGAAAAATAATATGTGAGTAGTAGCAATGATATAAGGTTAGTGAATAGGAAGTAAAAACCCTAGTACGTGAGTTTTTAAGAAAAACGGCGCGAACCGGCGGGTCCCGCGCATTACCGATTGAACGCGCCACTTGACCACCATTTTTCTTACCAAACAAGCTTATTGACTTTTGCATAAAATATCTTCTTAGTTTGCAGCTGGTTTGACCGAATTTATGAGGCTTAAAATGCAAGAAAGAAAGAGAAAAAAGTGTCGCCACCTTAAGGCTTCTTGACCAAGACTTAGTCTTTCTATTTAAGCACCAAAATTCAGCAACTTTCCTCTTCATTTTTGCTGCTGCTGGCCGAGAGGAAGGAGAAGAAAAACACTAAGGGAAACATTCCATTTCCTTCTTGATTTGCTTCAACCCAAGTAACAAATCCAATTCTAAACCGATTAAAGTACTAAGTGTGAGTTGGGAAGCTTGAGGAACCAGGAAATATCAAAGGGGGTGAAGGATTACTCTATCAAGCCTTGCTTTTGAGGTACAAACATTTGATCATGATCTTTGTTGCTTTAAATTTTGCTTTAAGATGTTTATTTAGCTTAAGTTTTGGCTTGATTTCATGATTATGCAAGTGGGTGTGATGAATTTGGAAGTTTTCCCCTTTTATATGATGAACTAGGGCTTGGGGAATTTCTGCCCAATTTGATGTATGATATATATATATTGCAATTGAGGTTTTATAAGGGGTTTTGGTAGTGATTAGAACAAGAAAATTGAGAAAGTTCCATTGATTACAAAAAATTCAGAATCTGGAAAATTTTCCCCAACATTCTGTCCGAATTTGTAACCCTATGTTCGAGGCCGAATTGGCCTTAGGTCAAAGAATTAAAGTTGTATATAATGGTATTTTATAGGTTCCTACAAAATTTCAGCTCAATCGGAACAACGTAGGTCGTGAAAAGTCCAAAATACCCTTACTGTTTTTAAGTTTTTTCCCAGCAGTCCGTGTGATCAGTTTGTCCAGTTTATCACATTTTTTGACTAGGATCCGTACTGATTTAGCTTTTTTCCAAAACATGAAAGTTGTAGTATCCTGACTTAGCTTTCAAATGCCTCTAAGAACACCAGAATTGGACTTTTGTAGCCTGAGATATGTCCATTACAGTGTAATGCGGTTAAACAGCCGACAAAGTGGATTTTGGTTCTGTAATTTGAGGATTTGACTAAGTTACATTAGAAACTGGACTAAGTGACCTTCATGAACATTGTAGCCCTGAGTCATAGCTTCGAAACGGCATAGGTTGCGCCTCAATCCGATAAGCGTTGCCTCGGATATGTTATTTCCGCATCCATACGTCAAATCTGTCTTTTGCTAAATTGAATTTCTGCACTTGCTATTATTGTGAATCTTGATCTTATGATATTGTGAGCCTATGGAACGGCTCTTGACATGAATTGCAGATATATGTGATGTTGGGTTTTGGTTGAGGAAAAATAATGAAGCCTAAATGGCTGGAAAATTAGGTAAACACAAAGGGCATGCTGCCCGAATTTTTACTCGAGAACTAGAAAACTATATTTGCAACTTGAGTGAAGGTTAAGTGATTACCACTTGAACTAGCGAGAACTTTTGCTACTTTGTTATCGATGGTTATACGTTAAAACCTAAACGAACTTGTACTCTTGAGGAAAAGATATAATGGCCAATGTAAACTTGTATTTCCTTGTACTTTCAACTCAAGTATTGTTTCCAAGTATATATGCTACAAAAACCTTATGATTTGAAAAGCGAGCAAGTGTTTCACGAATGCCTTTCAAATGAATTTCAATTGGTTGATTCTTATGAACGGAACGTTTAAGTTTCAAATCTTACTCGTGTTTCAAAGTTCTCAAATCAGATTTTTATCGCAGATCTGGACTCCAAATCTGGAGTATAATTGAACGTGACTACTTCAGGCACTATAGTTTGAGTGAGTGATCCCTCAACTATTTCCAAAGTTACTTTTGAACTAATTCTTGCATTTATTACTCCATTGCATATCATTTGGGTTTGGGTGTATGCCATGACATAATTTGGCTCCAATGAGTTCCTGGAAAGTCTTGTGCTTAGAACCAATGTCTCCACTATTGTTTACACATTCTTTGGAGTACGATGGCTCCTTACTTCTGTTTCATGGTTACCTGATCTAAACGAGCATTGGATATTTAAGTACAAGAACTTCACTGGCTCACATGAGCAATAAATGAACATTTGATTACTGCATCATGACATCATATCAATGCTTTATTGTGAAAAAATACTTGGCTGTTGATTTTACTGGTCACTCGCTGAGCTTCTAGCTCACCCCCTATTATCTTCTTCTCCCCCCAGGGATCGAAGTAAAGGAAGAACTTGTTTTTAGATCTTTGTGTGGCTGGATGGCGTACATCTTGTATAGTTTAGTTTTAGTTTTGGTTTGTGTACTTTTGGGCTTGTATAAATATTGGAATTGAATCGGATGTAAATCTACATTTTACGCTTAGAACTAGTTTCCGCTTCGCTTATGATATGTAATTTTGGAGAATTGGATGTATTATTTGAGTTGTACCTTGTAATTTACTTGAGAAATGTAGTAAGTGAGTGAGTCCCGGCGAGAGTTGGGCAGGCGGTCCGCTAAACCCTTTTGGTTCGCCTTAGGGGAGGTCGGGGTCGTTACAAAAGCGTATCAGAGCTTAGGCTTTCAGAATCTTTTGATTGTATCCTAGGCTTAAAGTTTAGGATGCCGACTGTGGATTGGTTTGTACGTTCAGCTGCTCTTTTGGCAGCGTGCAGTGTGACTTCTTGAAAAATGGTACACGTAAAGATATGACGTTGATGAGCTTCGTTAAAACCATATTGCGTTGAGTCGTGAAGATTTCTTAGTTTGGAATTCTTAGTTACTTGTGTACCTGATTATTTTTTCCTGAGGAAACATGCTTCGTGAATTTAGACGGAATATGGGTTTAACGTACGATGATGTTGAATAGAAATTATGATTGAGTTGAGATAAGTTGTAATGGCACAGTTAGAGCACCAGAAGATTTTGTCTGGCTACTCAAGACTTAACTGAAGAGGAAATTATAAAAATGACTTGACTTGTCCAATTAAGTGTTGGCTTGCGTTTGCATACCATTATGGTGAGTGCTAGGATTGTTGAAGAAAATTTTTGATTTTGCAACCTTCATCTAGTCTTCCTTGCTTGATTAAGGGATGGCACCACCCCGATTTGTAAGTGTTGGGATTTGAACTACTTTGAACTGCCGGAACTGTGACTTAGGCTGAGTTCCACTTGAGACTTGAACATTGTTTTTAGGCAAGTGTGCTTTTTACGTACACTTAGTGGTTTGTGATATTGACTGAATATATTTGGTATTTCATTTACGCATGAAGCAAGTGAGTTTGGGGCTTTGTATACGACCTGTAAAAGTAGACTTGAATTTGAATCGGCTAGTGTACCCTTACATACACTGGCATAGACCTGACCTAACTGAAAATAGGGTATTCTCTTTTACTTTGAGCAAGTATCTGGATTTATATATTGCATCTGTAATGTGGCATTTGAGTTTTTGATTGACTGCTAGGAGTGTTGAATTACTGGGCATAAAGCTAGGCGAGTGAAGTTTTCTAACTTTCATACCCGTGTTCTGAACTGAAAATAATTGACACCTGCTTTTGAACCGATATACTTGAACCCTGCTTTTGACTCTGTTTCTGAACATTTTCGTACTTGTTTGGTTGTAGACCGGCTACTACTCCTCTGTAGCGGTTGAACTGAACCTCTCTGATGAGGTATAGCTTGTTGTGTTACCAAGCACCGCCATTCTCTTGGCGAGGCATACCTGTTGTGTTTCCAAGCACCATCAGGGATGAAATTCTTGAACTGAACCTCTTTGATGAGGTATTGCCTGTTGTGTTACCAAGCACCACCATTCTTTTGGCGAGGCATACCTGTTGTGTTTCAAAGCACCATCAGGGATGAAACTTTGACTTGAGGCTCTCTGGTGAAGTTTAGCCGTTGTGCTAACTTGTTGTGTTATAAAGCACCACCAGGGCCAATTTCTTGAGCTAAGATCCTCTGGTGAAGTTTAGCCGTTGTGCTAACTTGTTGTGTTATAAAGCACCACCAAGGATGAAATTTTGAACTGAGGTTCTTTGGCGAGGTATAGCCGTTGTGCTAACCTGTTGTGTTGTCCAGCACCGCCATGGACAAAATCTTGCATCTGAGGCTCTGGTGAAGTATAGCTGAGTGCTAGCTTGTTGTGTTATAAAGCACCACCAGGGGTAATTTCTGACCTGAGATATCGTTATGTCCTGAATTGTTTTTCCAAATACCAGGGACTTTAAGTCCGATTTCGAGCCCTTTTTGTATATGTATCCAGTTACTCGTCTGACTATCAATTGGATCAAGATTATTTGATAAGTTGGATTGGAGTACTTTTAGTACTTGATTGTAATGAGTGATTCTTAGTATGTGATTGACCTTTGAGATATTTGATCTGATTAGTATTTGATTATGATAAGCGAGATTGAAATGATTCTTAATACGTGATCGACTTTCGAGAACTATTTTGATCTGATTAGTACAAGTTGGAATGTTGAGGACGACATTCTTTTAAGGAGGGGAGTTGTAACGCCCCGAGGCAGAAGAAAAGGGAAAAATTGCTGATGAATAGTGTTTTGTGAGGAATCCGGCCAGAAGCCGTGCAAATTCCTTATATTTTTCTTAAAATTCCCTTTTCTTTGATAAATACCACTTTATAATGGCCCTACTACTCAATCACCCCACAATAAGTGCCAATGAACCTAGAAAATAGGGTTTCACACTTCGGTTTCAAGATTTGAGCAAATTAGGGTTTTCGCGATTTTTCCGCCGGATGAATTTTCGGGACGGAGCAAGGATCAAATTTGGTGATTAAAAATGACTTTTAAGTGAAAAATAATATGTGAGTAGTAGCAATGATATAAGGTTAGTGAATGGGAAGTAAAAACCCTAGTACGTGAGTTTTTAAGAAAAACGGCGCGAACCGGCGGGTCCCGCGCATTACCGATTGAACGCGCCACTTGACCACCATTTTTCTTACCAAACAAGCTTATTGACTTTTGCATAAAATATCTTCTTAGTTTGCAGCTGGTTTGACCGAATTTATGAGGCTTAAAATGCAAGAAAGAAAGAGAAAAAAGTGTCGCCACCTTAAGGCTTCTTGACCAAGACTTAGTCTTTCTATTTAAACACCAAAATTCAGCAACTTTCCTCTTCATTTTTGCTGCTGCTGGCCGAGAGGAAGGAGAAGAAAAACACTAAGGGAAACATTCCATTTCCTTCTTGATTTGCTTCAACCCAAGTAACAAATCCAATTCTAAACCGATTAAAGTACTAAGTGTGAGTTGGGAAGCTTGAGGAACCAGGAAATATCAAAGGGGGTGAAGGATTACTCTATCAAGCCTTGCTTTTGAGGTACAAACATTTGATCATGATCTTTGTTGCTTTAAATTTTGCTTTAAGATGTTTATTTAGCTTAAGTTTTGGCTTGATTTCATGATTATGCAAGTGGGTGTGATGAATTTGGAAGTTTTTCCCTTTTATATGATGAACTAGGGCTTGGGGAATTTCTGCCCAATTTGATGTATGATATATATATATTGCAATTGAGGTTTTATAAGGGGCTTTGGTAGTGATTAGAACAAGAAAATTGAGAAAGTTCCATTGATTACAAAAAATTCCAGAATCTGGAAAATTTTCCCCAACATTCTGTCCGAATTTGGAACCCTATGTTCGAGGCTGAATTGGACTTAGGTCAAAGAATTAAAGTTGTATATAATGGTATTTTATAGGTGCCTACAAAATTTCAGCTCAATCGGAACAACGTAGGTCGTGAAAAGTCCAAAATACCCTTACTATTTTAAGTTTTTTCCCAGCAGTCCGTGTGATCAGTTTGTCCAGTTTATCACGTTTTTTGACTAGGATCCGTACTGATTTAAGTTTTTTCCAAAACATGAAAGTTGTATTATTCTGACTTAGCTTTCAAATGCCTCTAAGAACACCAGAATTGGACTTTTGTAGCCTGAGATATGTCCATTACAGTGTAATGCGGTTAAACAGCCGATAAAGTGGATTTTGGTTCTGTAATTTGAGGATTTGACTAAGTTACATTAGAAACTGGACTAAGTGACATTCATGAACATTGTAGCCCTGAGTCTTAGCTTCGAAACGGCATAGGTTGCGCCTCAATCCGATAAGCCTAGCCTCGGATATGTTATTTCCGCATCCATACATCAAATCTGTCTTTTGCTAAATTGAATTTCTGCACTTGCTATTATTGTGAATCTTGATCTTATGATATTGTGAGCCTATGGAATGGCTCTTGACATGAATTGCTGATATATGTGATGTTGGGTTTTGGTTGAGGAAAAATAATGAAGCCTAAATGGCTGGAAAATTAGGTAAACACAAAGGGCATGCTGCCCGAATTTTTACTCGAGAACTAGAAAACTATATTTGCAACTTGAGTGAAGGTTAAGTGATTACCACTTGAACTAGCGAGAACTTTTGCTACTTTGTTATCGATGGTTATACGTTAAAACCTAAACGAACTTGTACTCTTGAGGAAAAGATATAATGGCCAATGTAAACTTGTATTTCCTTGTACTTTCAACTCAAGTATTGTTTCCAAGTATATATGCTACAAAAACCTTATGATTTGAAAAGCGAGCAAGTGTTTCACGAATGCCTTTCAAATGAATTTCAATTGGTTGATTCTTATGAACGGAACGTTTAAGTTTCAAATCTTACTCGTGTTTCAAAGTTCTCAAATCGGATTTTTATCGCAGATCTGGACTCCAAATCTGGAGTATAATTGAACGTGACTACTTCAGGCACTATAGTTTGAGTGAGTGATCCCTCAACTATTTCCAAAGTTACTTTTGAACTAATTCTTACATTTATTACTCCATTGCATATCATTTGGGTTTGGGTGTATGCCATGACATAATTTGGCTCCAATGAGTTCCTGGAAAGTCTTGTGCTTAGAACCAATGTCTCCACTATTGTTTACACATTCTTTGGAGTACGATGGCTCCTTACTTCTGTTTCATGGTTACCTGATCTAAACGAGCATTGGATATTTAAGTACAAGAACTTCACTGGCTCACATGAGCAATAAATGAACATTTGATTACTGCATCATGACATCATATCAATGCTTTATTGTGAAAAAATACTTGGCTGTTGATTTTACTGGTCACTCGCTGAGCTTCTAGCTCACCCCCTATTATCTTCTTCTCCCCCCAGGGATCGAAGTAAAGGAAGAACTTGTTTTTAGATCTTTGTGTGGCTGGATGGCGTACATCTTGTATAGTTTAGTTTTAGTTTTGGTTTGTGTACTTTTGGGCTTGTATAAATATTGGAATTGAATCGGATGTAAATCTACATTTTACGCTTAGAACTAGTTTCCGCTTCGCTTATGATATGTAATTTTGGAGAATTGGATGTATTATTTGAGTTGTACCTTGTAATTTACTTGAGAAATGTAGTAAGTGAGTGAGTCCCGGCGAGAGCTGGGCAGGCGGTCCGCTAAACCCTTTGGTTCGCCTTAGGGAGAGGTGGGGTCGTTACAAATGGTATCAGAGCTTAGGCTTCAGATCTTTGTAGTGTATCCTAGGCTTAAAGTTTAGGATGCCGGACTGTGGGATTGGTTTGTACGTTCAGTGCTCTTTTGGAGCGTCAGTTGTGACTCTTGAAAATGGTACACGTAAGATATGACTTGATGAGCTTCGTTTAAAACCATATGGTTTGAGTCGTGAAGTTTCTTAGTTTGAATTCTTGTACTTGTGTACCTGATATTTTTTCCTGAGGAAATGCTCGTGAATTTTAGACGGAATATGGTTTAACGTACGATGATGTGAATAGAAATTATGATTGAGTTTGAGATAAGTTGTAATGGCACAGGTTAGAGCACAGAAGATTTTGTCTTGTACTCAAGACTTAACTGAATGAGGAAATTGAAATAATGACTTGGACTTGTCCAAT